>NW_026729461.1:0-68940 GCF_030272615.1 Cryptomeria japonica | reverse complement strand
ATGATTGAATATTAGTATTATTATTCATCAACCTTAATACAATAACCATATTAAAGCTCTTTTTGTGACATTAATAGTGTCACTTGATCTAATCATTATGACCACAATAATTTTAAAATTAATTTAGTAGCATTAACATTATATCTAGATTCCAAATATATTATTTGATAATGACATTCATGTTGGAGGTCATTGATAGTACTAATGTTATTACCTTGAGTCTGATATTTACATTCACCAACTCTTGTAACATTGCAATATTATTATTATATGCCATAACATGATAATATTATTTATTTTAATCATAAAATTACTAATATCATTTGTGTTTTATAACAATAACATCAATGTTCATTCCAATCATGATATTGCGAAATAACATTAATGTTTTTAAAAATCACAATAATATCACTATCTATTACATTACTAATTATAATTGTAACTATTACCCATATTATTGTTAATGACATAACTTAGTTAGTTGGAACAATTACCATTCCTGACACTCCTAGAATAACCTTAATTCTACTAATTATGCCACATATATGTGTATACCCAATGCCTTGTGTGGATACTCAATCTAAGTCGTCCATTAGGGTGGGGAAATCAATGGCTCAAGAAATAAAACATAAAATAGCCTAGACATGATTGGCAATTCTATCCTCAAATATCAGGTTTATGTATCTGCAAAGTAGTCTCTCGACCCAAATGAAAATGAATTATCAGGGGCATCATTTTCACCATTGGGTTCATTTCCCTCAACAGATGATTATGAAATGACCACAAACAAGACAAGTGACAAGTGTGCAGATTCTTGCTAATACCAATAATTCATTTGATTTCAAAACTAACCCAGCTGCAGAGCACCCACCTTTTTTACGGCAATGGAGGGAAACGTCAGGCGTAAGATGTGAGGAGATTCTGATGTAAGTTCCCAACATAACAAGCCTAACGGCTAATAAGGGAGAATTTTATAGTTCAACGTAGAATGATGGTTGTGTATCACACTAGGAAAAAAATTTATATATAGATTTAGGATTTAATTTAATATTTTATTACTTTTTGGTTTAAAATATGTTTAATCTAATTTTTATTAGTTTGTGATTATGTTTTTCGATAGGATTGTAGGTATAATCACATTCTTTGTGTTTCTAAATTTTAAAATCGAGGGTTAGCAAATTTGAAATATAATCATTATTTATCAATATACGTATCAAAATTTGAATTTTTATGTGTAGAGTTGTGTATATAAAGATGTCATCTTGACACACTTTGTGCATCATCTTATAATAAAATAACAAAACATTAAAAGAATGAAGAGCTTTTTCCTTTAAATTGTGTGAATTATTCATCACTTATGATCTACTATCTCTATTGCAGCTTCCTCTCCAATGTGGATTGCTTTCATTTCTACGACAATTCAATCCTCTTGTATAGGATGCATTCCTTCTCATAGCCATCTTTCAATTCTTCTCTTTCTACATTATAATCTTCAATTTATTCCTCTTCTTCTAGGTAACACAAATCAACACCTCCATCAAAATTAGCTTTGTCCCATTCATTTATTTATGCTCTTGGAAGATCTCATTCAAATGTTTTTTATCCATTACTATTTTTTCAAACTATTCAAGGGATTTAATCTTTCCTACTCTAATGGTTCCACTCATTATTTAATCCTTGACTCAATGAAATTCCTCTCTAATAATGGCTCTTGCCCACAAGGTGAATAATTGTTCTCACCATTCTTTTTCACCTTCTTATAACTCTTCAACACCTTTGCTATAGATTTATCCTTCTTTTCTTGCTCATGGTTCCATAAATCACATTCCTCCACTAGACACCATAACTCTTTTAACTCAATCTCTAACTTTTGTAACTCCTTTTTTATTGTTTCTTTGTTAGCTTCTTTCTCTTCCTTTGTCTTACTCTTCCTTCCAATTTGGTTATCTTCTTTTTCACATCATGATATCATTCCATATTTGACTTTACAGCCAAAGTTCAAGCACATGGCTACACTTCCTCCTTGCTTCCTCTAAACTCTCACTTTTAGAACAAAGTGGTTCATCACAACACAACATAATTCATTTAGATCAATGATACATATTTCTCACAAAAATTACATCTCCCTTGTTCTTCTTAAACATTAAATTTATGGTTTCTCTCGACATGGGATGTCTTCTAAGTTGTAGCAGCAACTTTGACACTCATGGGCCTCCTCTAAATTTATAATTAGTAATTTCTTCATTACTACATAGGCTAGTTGCATTTTGCAGTGTTCTACTTTGTTATGTTTTTTCTCCTTCCCCAACTATGTGGTTTTCCTCGGACTCCTCTAGCTCTAAACAACCTTATGCGTTCTCACATCACAAGAAACATTGAAGACCTTAAATTTCATACCATAGAGCATGTTGAGAATAGAAATCTTTGTAGATGAACTTGAAATGTAAATCTCAAACCAATGTCAAAGATGACACAATGAGCTACTACCTAATGCCAAAACCCATGTATTATGTCCTCCTTAATGGAATGCACAAATCTACTCACATTCCTCTTTCACAACCAATCTTTCATCATTTTCATAAACTGTGCAAATTGCCCTAATACCAAACTGATCCAAACACCCACCTTAGCACAAACCTCCAAATATGACTTTTCCAATACACACAAACATAAATTTAAGAAGCATTAAAGATTCTTTATTACTCACAACAAACAACTACAAAAGGAAACAAATAGATAATGTTATCCAAAAGGGTTAATTAACTAAAAATAAGAGAACTTAGAAAATAGCAAGAGAAATATTTCTATTAACCAAGAAAATATTTTTCATACCTCAAAGCTCAATTCTTCTATCATCATCTTTCCCCCACGTTACAAATCTCTAGCCTAAATATCTCCTCTCATTACTCTCAAAGACACTTACTCTTAATCAAGCTCTAACTCTCTAATTATAGAATCCATGTTGCCACAATTTCTAATAGTCTAACCCACTAAAATCTTCTACTAAACATAGTAAAAACAATTAAAAGAATCTCCTCCTAAAAATTTAGTTGGTGATCAGCGCCTGAGTTTTAGGAGTCCATTTACATCACTTTTAAATATAGTTACTATATTTTTTTATTTTACAATATATGAATAGTTTATTACATTATAATTTTATGAATTTAATATTGCTACACCTTGTAAAATAATACCTTCAATATTAAAAATTAAAAATTTAATTTATTACTATTAATTAAATAAAAAATCTAAGTAATGAGTAAAACAAATTTTTAAAAAATTTCGAACCTTATCATTGAATTAACATTTTATTTTATATCATCAATGTCCATATACAAAACTCAATCCAATAAAACCAAAAACACATTTGTATTATCAATTAATACACCCTTCACTATCTACATGAAGAGTTTAGCAAAATTAAAACATGGTTAAGGTCTATTTTTAGCAAAATAGCTGTTAACACAATATTGTTTTGATTTTACCACAAGTTGCCAAACGAGAAAGAACGTTTTGTGACAGCATGGATGACATACCTTATGTGGAAGTAGGACACGAGACAAAATGAAACAAAACATATCCCTTTCTCCGGGATAACAAAAGAAGTGAAACAAAATAATGGCTCCAAAAAGAAAATCATTCATTCAGTTGTCGCTTCATGGCGGTAACGAATAGATTAAAATTATTCGATGAGGATCCCCCGTCCTTGACTGCATCCCTAGCAATAATCTTCAATTTTCTAGCTCCCTCTCTTATTTCAAGGCCTTGTTCCGATTCCAGCAAAATCTCTACGCCTTTTACAAACTCTTCCTGCTCTATCATTCCTTGGCTATTCGCATTCAATGGCAGACCCAATTTCCACACATCCACAACATACGTGCGGTTAAGAAACTGGTCTGCAAAATAAGGCCAACAAAGCATGGGCACGCCCATGGTGATGCTTTCCTGCACAGAGTTCCATCCACAGTGAGTCACAAAACAGGCTATGGAAGGATGAGATAACACCTCTAACTGTGGCGCCCACGAAACTATGCAACCTCTATCTCTCACTCGATCCAAGAAACCAGCAGGTAAAACAGCTTGGCTTCCTTTCATTAGATCGGAGCGCACAACCCACAGAAATGGTCTCCGTGTGGCCTCTACTCCCAGAGCGAGCTCTTCCAATTGTTTTTCACTCAGAACTGCCAAACTTCCAAAAGATATGTAGATCACAGAGTCTGCACACTGTTTATGTAGCCACTGTAAGCATCCTGTATCATTTTTCCAGAAGCTTGGAAGAACCTTCGTGGTCGTCCTGCTATGGAGAAACTCGGGAGGAATTAGAGGACCTATTGGATAAACGCCCACTTCTTTAGACAACGTTTCGACAACTGGAGCTTCAATCTCTAAGAAAGAATTGAAGAGGACCCATTTGATGGGCTTGATTTCTTCTCCCATGCGAATCCCTTTCCGGAACATGTATTCGCCTGCCCACAACCACGGAAGATCTCCAGAATGCAGCGCCGGCATGGAGGGGAGATATTTTGTTTTTTTATTTTCCTTTGGAATTCCTTCACATAAAACCCACAAAGATGAAAGAGGTTTTTAAATGTCGTTTCCATCATAAAAATAAATGCTAAAATCGATTGAAAGAGTATGATTTTATGTTACCATCAGAATGAAGGATGCCAAGCTAGAGCAGATGGGCACTAAAGTAGCGAATGGCGAAGAGTGAAACAAGAGCTGTGTGAAAAGCGGCGAGGGGAAGTTCATGGAGCGTGGCTACCGCCTGTAAGCCAAAGCACATCCAGACGTCTGCAATTATACAGGTGACCTTGTTTTCTTCTTCCCTGGCGTTTATTTCCTGAATGACTCTATCAATTACAGAAGGCCCCATGTCCTTTGCCAACAACTCAATTCCATTTTCAATTCCTTCCGGAGTATCCATTAGGGGGATTTCAACGGGAACGGATATCATTCGGATGTTATCATGAATGAAGGAATTTGGAGTGTTGGCTGTGAGTATGCGGTTATGATTGGTGTCGGAGTTGAGGAAAGTGAGGAGGAATCCATGGGAGACGAGCTTCCAGGCGAGCTGCATCATGGGATTAACGTGACCCTGTGCAGGAAGAGGAATGAGAAGAGCGTGGGGAGCCATAGCTTAGTTCTGTATCCCTCTCCAGACCGACACAAATCTATTATTCTTCTCAGCAAAGAAGCCAAAACAGAATGGATAACTTAAAAGTTTTTTTTGTGGATGACAGAAAATCTTCATTATAAAAAATATAATGGATTAAACATCATTTTGAGAAGGGACCCATGTGCCTGAAAACTTGTTTTTTAAAACTTTGCCTCTTGGTATTGTTAAAGGGAATAGCCAAACCCACTATTTGATGTTGCAATAGAATAAATTCGAGGTGCTTTCCAAGTTACTATATCCTTTGCTATGTATAGATATGGCAATCGGAATATTTTAATGAAAAAGGACAGATAAATAAGAAATAATTTTATGGTTCACCGTAGAATGATAGTTGTGATAAAATATCAGAGTAGAAAAGTGGATATATATAGTTTTATGTTTATTTAATTTATTTTAGTTATTTTGATATATCTATTGATTCGAGATTTATTTTAATATTTTGTCATTTTTTATTTAAAATATATTTAGTCTAATTTTTAATAAATTGTGATTATTTTTTTGTAGGATTGTAGGCATAATCACATCTTTTAAGTTTCTAAATTTTAAATAATCAAGGTTAACAATTTTTAGATATGATCATTATTTATCAATATAGGTATCGAAATTTTGAATTTATATATATAGAGTTGTGTAAGTAAAGATGTCATCCTAAGACACTTGTGCATCATCACATAAGAGAATAACAAAACATCAAAAGGACAAAGAACACTTCTCTTTTTTGCATGGATTAGCCATCACTTTTGATTTATAATTAACATTAGTGATCAATAATAATCATCCATCAACAATCATCAAAGATAAAACTAAATAATTTTTCTAACACAACTTTTCATCAATTTGCATCAAGCATTAATATAGATTCAATGGCTAGCTCAACAACATACATTATCACATCATATCAATTTCACATCAATTTCACTGCCACTCTATAACTTTTTATCATTGTTAACTTAGTTTCAAGACTCAACCAACGTGCAAGTAAGTCTTAAACAAACCTTATATAGAAATCCCAATGTTGTTCCTTATTGCCACTTTTTTCTTTCTTTCTTTATATATTGTTGCATAAATAGAAGCTGTGAATGTTTGAAAATAATGATTATGGTGTTAAAAATAAATAAAATTAAAAATGGATAGGTTGTACCTATAAATAAGAATTGTTACACAATGTATCCCAAACACATAATTTAGCTATGATTTAATTTATTTCTTCTCTCTAATCTAGAATCTAATTTTAGATCTTAAATATGAGCATTCTATCATAGCATTACATCAATTAAATTTTAAATTATATTGATATATTTCAATTCAATTTCAAATCTTTTTTAATTTCAATCTTAGTCCACTTTAGTTGACTTATATACCTTGAATATATTGACTTTTTTTAAAAACATTTCACTAAACACTAACTAAAATTTATTATGTAGATCTTTTGGTAGAGAATAACTTGAATTCAATTAAATATATTGTATCAATCATAAAATGATAGTGATACATAAATTGTATAATAGTCTAGAGAAGATAAATTGAGTATAATTTAGAACCATAGATAAATTGAAGAGATATTTTTAAAAGATGGTAGAGCACAACTTGATAATCAAATCGAGAAATTATTAACAAAATTGTAAAAGATAGAAATAATGCATCAATTTTTTTTAGATAATAATTTGTTACATTGTAACGGCTTTTTAAAGCCTTGGTTTTTCCTATAAAAACTACCTATAGGAATAAATTCTCAAAAACTAACCAACCTAATTTTATTAATTATTTAAGCCAACCAAGAATACGTAATATTCTCCTGCATCTCCCCCCTCCCCCCCTCCCCCTCACATTAATCTCAACAAAGGATAAAACATTCTATGGGTTGATCACAACAACCCTTCTGGAGACTTTGACCAAGCACCTTAACCTATCCTCCTTGCTCACCCAAAAAATACCAAACTAATCTCATTGATTGAAATCTTTTTTATTGTAGAACTTGCAACCATTTGCACAACATGAGAGAATATTAAGTGTTTCCAACCTTCTTGCACAATGAGTCACCTTTCCTCCAAAAGTTCACATCTCTTCCAAGTGTGTCTAATGTCTCCTCTAGTGCTACCAATGATAAAACAACTCTCCTTTAAGAGTCTACATCTCCTTCAATTATGTCGAATCCCTCCTCTAATGTTGTGGAAACAATACCTTCTCCAATGTACAAAACACCAACCAAATGTGAATATGCCAAGTGAACCCACAAGAAAATCTAACCCCCTTGGTCCTTGAAAGGATAAAAATAATGCAATCCCCACTTTTCTTTAGGGACACAAATGAGAAAAGGATGTGCTTCTCATGCATGGATCACCACTAAGTGAGAAGTAAGCTCGACATGATAACAAATCTCCTTCCTTTATTTTCGCCATCCTCCAATGATATCTTGTTATTCTTTATTCATTTGATATCTTATTTGACTCTAAAATAAAACAAACATGTGAATCTTCAAAAACATAAATGACTCCAAGAATACAAACAACATTTGATATATGTGTGTTCATAATTACTATATTTTTTATTTTATAATATATGAATGATTTATTACATTTTAATTTTATGAACCTAATATTACTACATCTTGTAGGATGATGCTTTCAACATTAAAATCTATTTAATTTATTAGTTTTAATTATAAAAATAAAAAAATCTAATTACCAAATAAAACAAAAAATTAAAATTTCTCCATATCTTATCATTGAATTATAATTTTATTGAATTATAATTTTATTTTATATATTAATGGACCTATACAAAACTCAATCCACCAAAAAATTTTTAAAAAACACATTTATATTAGTAATTAATACACCCTTCACTATCTACATGAAGAGTTCAGCAAAATGAAACCATGGTCAAGGTCTATTTTTAGCAAAATACCGTTTAACACAACATTGTTTTGATTTTACAACAGGTTGCTGAACAAGAAAGAACATTTTGTAACAGCATGGATGACATAACCTATGTGGAAAGTAGGACACAAGACGCAATGAAACAAAACAGATCCCTTTCTGCAGGATAACGAAAGAAATGAAACAAAGCAAGTCATTCATTCGGTTGTCGCTTCATGGCAGTGACAAATAGATTAAAGTTATTCGATGAGGATCCCCCGTCCTTGACTGCATCCCTAGCAATTATCTTCAATTTTTTCGCTTCCTCTCTGATCTCCAGGCCTTGTTCCGATTCCAGCAAAATCTCTACACTTTTCACAAATTCCCCCTGCTCTATAATTCCTTGGCTATTCGCATTGAATGATAGACCCAATTTCCACACGTCCACAACATACGTGCGGTTAAGAAATTGGTCTGAAAAATGAGGCCAACAAAGCATGGGCACGCCCATGGTGATGCTTTCCTGTACAGAGTTCCATCCACAGTGAGTCACAAAACAGGCTATGGAAGGATGAGATAACACCTCTAACTGTGGCACCCACGAAACTAAGCAACCTCTATCTCTCACGCGCTCCAAGAAACCAGCAGGTAAAATAACTTTGCTTCCTTTCATTAGATCGGAGCGCACAACCCACAAAAATGGTCTCCGTGTGGCCTCCACTCCCAGAGCAAGCTCTTCCAATTGCTTTTCGCTCAGACCTGCCAAAGTTCCAAAAGATATGTAAATCACAGAGTGTGCACACTGTTTATCTAACCACTGTAAGCAATCTGTGTCATTCTTCCAGAAGCTTGGAAGGACATTCGTGCTTGTCCTGCTATGGAGAAACTCAGGAGGAATTAGAGGACCTATTGGATAAACGCCCACTTCTTTCGACAACGTTTCCACTACTGGAGCTTCAATCTCTAAGAAAGAATTGAAGAGGACCCATTTGATGGCCTTGATTTCTTCTCCCATGCGAATCCCTTTCCGAAACATGTATTCGCCTGCCCACAACCACGGAAGATCTCCAGAATGCAGCGCCGGCATGCAGGGAAGATATTTCATTTTTTAATCTTCCTTTGCAATTCCTTCACATAAAACCCACAAAGATGAAAGATGTTTTGAAATGTCATTTGCATCATCGAATAAAAACTAAAATCGATTGGAAGAGTATGATTATATGTTACCATTAGAATGAAGGATGCCAAGCGAGACCAGATGGGCACTAAGTAGCGCATGGCGAAGAGTGAAACAGGAGAAGTGTGAAAAGCGGCGAGGGGAAGTTTATGGAGCGTGGCTACTGGTTGCAAGCCAAAGCACATCCAGACGTCTGCAATTATACAGGTGACCTTGTTTTCTTCTTCCCTGGCGTTTATTTCCTTAATGACTCTATCAATTACAGAAGGCCCCATGTCCTTTGCCAACGCCTCAATTCCATTTTCATTAATGCCTTTCAGAGTATCAATAGGCGGGATTTCAACGGGAACGGATATCATTCGGATGTTATCAAAGAAGGAATTTGGAGTGTTGGCTGTGAGTATGCGGTTATGATTGCTGTCGGAGTTGAGGAAAGTGACGAAGAATCCATGAGAGACAAGCTTCCAGGCGAGCTGCATCATGGGGTTAACGTGACCCTGTGCAGGAAGAGGAATGAGAAGAGCGTGGGGAGCCATAGCTTAGCTCTGTAGCCCTCTCTAGAGCGACACAGATCTATTATTCTTCTCAGCAAACAAGCCAAAATATAATGGTTAAGTAAAATAACTTTGTGAATGATAGAAAATCTTCATTATAAAAAATATAATGGATGAAACATCATTTTTGAGGAGGACCCATGCCTGAAAACTTTTGCCTCTTAGTTAATATCGTATAGTTCGATCGCACTGTCTAGTTTTTCGACTCTTCCTTAAAGACATAGTGAACATTGCGTTACGCATTATCACATCCGCCATAAAACACTCTCTGCAATAACGTTTGAACATTGTGATAACCAGCTGCAGCGGCCCCACCGAGTTCAGCTATATATTAGTTTTCTTAAACTTTGCCTCTATGTACTGTTAAAGGGCATAGCCTAGCCAATCTTTAATGTTGCACAATAAATTCGACGTGTTTTCCAAGTTTCTATAGATATGGCAATCGGAATATTTGAATGCAAAAGACAGAAAGATTTGAGAATTTTATACTAATATAATATCACAGATAAATGTATATAGTTTTATCTTTAGTTATTTAATTTATTCTAGTTATTTTGATACATTTATTGATTTGAGATTCAATTGAATATTTTGTTTCTTTTATTTAAAATATACTTAATCTAATTTTTATTAACTTATGATTGTAGACATAATCACATCTTTTATGTTTCTAAATTTCAAATAATCAAGGCTAGCTATTTTTAGATATGTTTATTATCTATCAACATGGGTATCAAAATTTTGATATATATATATATATATATATATATATATATATATATATATATATATATATATATATATATATACAGAGAGAGAGAGAGAGATGTGTATAAAGATGTCATCCTAAAACACTTGTGCATCATCACATAATGGAATAACAAAACATCAAAAGGGCAAAAAACACATTCATCTTTTTGCATGAATTAGTCATCAATTGTGATTTATAATTAACATTAGCAATCAATAATAATCATCCATCAACAATCAACAATTGACACTAATCATCAAAATAACACTAAATAACTTATCTAACACAATCCCTCATCAATTTGCATCAAGCTTTAATAAAGTTCAATAGCTAGCTCAACAACATAGATTATCACATCACATCAATTTCATTGTCAGTATTAACTTAGACTTAACTGCTATTGAAGGAAGTCTTAAAAAACAATCCTTATATAGAAAGCCCAATGATGCTCCTAGTGTCATGCCTTTTTTTCTTTCTTTATATATCATTATACAAATAAGATTTGTAAGTTCTTGAAAATAGTTATTATTCTTATATTAAAATCATGAACAAATATGTATATGGTTGTATCTATTAATAAGATTGTTGACACAATGTATCCTAAACACATAATTTAACTATAATTTATATCTTCTCTCTAATCTAGAATGTAATTTTAGATCTTAGATATGAGTATTCTATCACAGCATCACATCAATTGAAGTTAAAAGTGTATTTATATATTTTAATTTTTATACAAATCATTTTTAATTTCAATCTTAGTCAACTTTAGTTGACTCACATACCTAGAATATATTGATTTTATTATTAAACATTTCACTAAACATTATTATAAAGGTCTTTTAGTAGAGAATAACTTGAACTCAATAAAGGATGCTAAGTGAATCATCAAATAATACATAGAATGTATAATAATCAGATAATTACTGGGTCAATTATAAAATAATACATAGATTTAATAATAATTGAATAATTCAAACTTTTTTTAAGATTGCCTTAATTTCTTTAGTATATTTAAAACATACTAATATGGAATAATGTATACCCTATATTATATATAGAGAAGATAAATTAAGGAGATATTGTTAAAAATGGTAGAGAAATTTGATAAAAGCCATTATTACAAAAATTATAAAACATAGAAACAATGTACCAATTGTTTTTAGATAATAATTTGTTACATTGTCATGGCTTTCTATAGCCTTATTTTTTCCTATGAAAACTACCTATGGGAATAACTTCCAAAAAACTAACTAACCCAATTATATTAATTTTAATCAAACCAAGAATAATGTAATATTCTCCGACATTCCCCCACTTATAATATTAATCCAAATAAAGGATGCGACATTGCATGGGTTGATCATAGCGACCCTTATAGAGACTTTGATGAAGCAGCTTCACCAATCCTCGTCATTCACCTAGGAAACATCAAACTGACCTCATCAGTGCATCTCCTGAATGTATAACCTACAACCATCTACACAAGATGAGAGAGGATTAAGTGACCAACTTCCTTACACAATGAGACACCTTTCCCCAGAAATTGCACATCTTCTCCAAGTTTGTCTAATGCCTCCTCTAGTGTTGCACATGAGATAACAACTCTCCTCCAAGAACCTACATCTCCTTTGAGTGCATCAAATCTCTCCTCTAGTGTTGTCAAAACACTCTCTCCTTTGATGTACAAAACACCAACCAAACATGAATACACCAAGTGAACCCACAAGAAAAGCCTAAACCACCTTGTTCTTTCAAGGGACAAAAATATTGTCAAGCCCCCTCTTTTGTTTAGGGACACAAATGAGAAAATAATGTGTTTCTTGTGCATGAATCACCCCCAAGTGAGAAGCTATCTTGGGATTATAAAAAGTCACGTGCCTCCATTTTCTCCAACCTCCAATCATATCTAGTTACACTCTATTCATTTAATGTCTTATTTGGCTCCTCAATAGCACAAGGATGTGAATCTTCAAAACATAAATGGCTCCAAGAATACAAAGAACATTTGATATGTGTACTCATAATTAAAAGAAAAGAGTAGGTATCAAATTCAAATGACCTTCCATTGAAATCTCTATAAATTCTTCCCCTTTGAACGTAGCATTAAAGGAAATACTACACTCTTTCAAAACCCAATTAACACAAAAAGCAATTCTTACAAACCATCTTTTCCATGAATAACAATATTTTTACTCCCAATAATTTCTCTAAAAATTTGGAGAATAAATTTATAAATTATATGATTAAACAATACCTCTACACTCCTTTTTCACCCTCTGAGATTGAGGAATGGATCATGAAATGCTAGGAAATTAAATTGGATTAAATTTGAACCTTCCAATTCACCTCTAATTTTAATAGTTTCTTTAACATTCCCTTATAAAAGTCCTCTAGAATTCATGTTTAATCAAATTATAAAATGACTTAAGTAGCTATTATTTGGAACAATAATCAAAACCTATAAAATGACCTCCAACAACTAGAATGTTTCTTCTATTACTAGCACTATTTTGGCAAAGTGTTTCCTTTTATATGCTTTTATCATCACACCTTTTCTTCTACTTCATTCAATAAATATCGCCAAACATTTACAATCTTCAAACTCGTCTTACATGTTTGGGACTATGCTCTAATATTATGGACCCAAAATGCTACCCCAATGTGAAACCTTCAAATTTTCCTCTCCATGTGTGGATTTAATATTCATCTTAAATAGCACAATATCTCATATGGAGAGGCATGGGTTTGGCATTACACATGTTAAGTGCATTTCCCTCAATCTAAACAATTTAGATGCCCAACATACTAGATTCTACATTCCAACATCGAGCACAATGGTAGCAGCTAGCAACCTTTACCATGGTTTTACACCCTTTTAACGCCTTCTATGCAACCTTAATAAACTTCATTTATACCACAAATGTCCCTCTCAATTACTTCCTCAAGCTCATCTAATGCTCATAATGATCAAGGACTGAACAACATTAAGGATTACGTTGAAGATGAGGCCCTGGATGTTGAAGGAGAACCTAAGGAGCAACATGTTTGGCAAAGGATCACTAAGGAGATGGAAGACCTTAGTGTGAGAGTTGAGAACTTGGAGACACCTCAGAATTGTCTGGGGTGTGAAATAAATAGGAACTGGATATGGAAGTTAGAGGGCAATATACAAGACTTGATAAAGATATGTCAATTCCTTATGCAAAATTGTGTTATGCAAGTTGTGACTATTTCTAAGAGAATTTAGAAGAGAAAGAAATGATAGGCTTAAATGATGTTGGAAGGTCAAAGGCACAAAATAACTGCAACTTTCTCTTTTAGGAGGAGGATGTAAAGATATTTTAGATGGTTGGGGCTATTTTGTTTAGTGCTCCTATATTTTCTTTAGTTGTTCTTAGTTCTAGATCCTCTGCTGCTTTATTTTGGTTTGGCTCTTGCTCTTTAGACTAGTACGCTTATATTTTCTCATGGTTATTTGGTTAAAACTCTTTTATTATGGGGCTTGCTCTCCAAGCCTATTTTTTGGTTGAATGGTTATTTAAGTGTTGAATTGTATGGGTTGGGGTCCTTCCCCCCTTTACTTCACAAAAATATTGGCCTTATTTCTTAATTAAAAATATTGGTTTTAGTTAGAGGTGCATAACTCATATGGGAAGATTAATAAGTTAAATTATATATTTTGATTTATAAATCAGGGATACAACAAAACAAATAAACATGGAATAGGAGTAAGACCACACAACATAAAGTCAAAATAAGATTTGAAGGAAACAAAACACTTCATGATAATCATAAAATAATCATTATTAAATAGAAGAACATAAAGGGACAAGAGTAGTACACACTTTAAGATCATATTACACCAAGAAAGAAAATCCTTTAAGTATTGTCATTGAATGGGCAGTTTCATGAAATTTTCATCCAATACTTAGAAATAGAAAGGACTTTATCTACATTGACCATCAATAATATAACGGCCTAAACAAAAGGCACCAAAATTTATATGTTTTCTTTTAAGAGAAAATATCCCAAAAACTCATTTCTTTGTTTTCTTTTAAGAGAAAATATCTCAAAAAACTCATTATTATTTCTATATAACACTAAACATAATAATAAAACATGTAAAAAAAAAACATGTAACTATTCCATATTAACTCTAGAAGGAGAATTTTATAGAAATTTATTTACAAAAAAATTAATATGATTATAGCATATAAACAACACTTTAGAAAAGGAATAATGACAGAGAGAGAACAAAAGTTGACACAAGAAAAATTCTCACTTGTCTTCCCCCCCAACCCTTCCCCCCCCCAAAAAAAAAAAAAAACATGCACACACACACACACACACACACCCCAACAAACACACTCACAAAAATTTAGTAGGATTATAGTGAGATAGGTTTGAACCTATCCGGCTTTAATTAATCATAAAAACAATTTAGAAAAGGAATAATAACAGAGATAGAATAGAAGTTGGCACAAGAGAAAGAATCTTCACCTCTTGACCCACACACCAACAAACACACTCGCACACACCTCAAGAAAAGTTTTTGAAGTAAAGCTAGGCTCGAAAGAACTCCCAATATCCTATTCAATAACAAACAATGATTACAATACATTCCCTAACAAAAAAGAAATCAATAATATCCAACCTTTAAAAAAATTAATAAAATAATATTAATGAATCCAACATTATATTATTAAAAAAAAAATTAAATTATACTCTCTAACATTCTATATAAAAAACTCAATTCAGCAATGATACCCAAAACATATCGAGATCATTAATTGATACAGTAACAACATCAACTATGATGAAATTGCACGGCGTTAACATCCTTCATGAAGAGTTAGCAAAATGAAAGCATACTTACTAATTAAAGTCCATTTTTAACACAACATTGTTTTGGTTCGACATAACCTATGTCGAAGTTGGAGACGAGAAGTCCTGCTCAGGATAAAAGCATTCCTTTCTGCAGGATAAACGAGCTAAGTAAAACAAAGCAATCGCTCCAGAAAGCAAGTCATTCATTTGGTTGTCTCTTCATGGCAGTCAAAAAGAGATTAAAGTTATTCCATGAAGAGCCCCCGTCCTTGATTGTATCCCTAGCAATTCCTTTCAATTTTCTCGCTTCCTCTCTTATCTCAAGGCCTTGTTCCGATTCCAGTAAAATCTCTACACCTTTCAAAAATTCTTCCTTCTCTCGAATTCCTTGGCTATTCGCATCCAACGGCAAACCCAACTTCCACACATCCACAACATACGTTCGGTTAATAAACTGGTCTGCAAAATAAGGCCAACAAAGCATAGGCACGCCCATGGTGATGCTTTCCTGCACAGAGTTCCACCCACAGTGAGTCACAAAACAGGCTAAGGAAGGATGAGATAACACCTCTAACTGTGGCGCCCAGGAAACTATGCAACCTCTATCTCTCACTCGCTCCAAGAAACCAGCAGGTAAAATAGCTTCGCTTCCTTTCATCAGATCGGAGCGCACAACCCACAGAAATGGTCTCTGTGTGGCATCTAATCCCAGCGCAAGCTCTTCCACTTGCTTTTCACTCATAATTCCAGTACTTCCAAAGGATATGTAGATCACAGAGTGGGTACACTGTTTATCTAGCCATTGTAAGCATTCCGTCTCATGTTTCCGTAAGCTTGGCAGGACCTTCGTGCTCGCCGTACTATGGAGAAACTCAGGAGGAATTAGAGGGCCTATTGGATACACGCCCACTTCTTTGGACAACGTTTCGACTACTGGAGCTTCGATCTCTAAGAAAGAATTGAAAAGGATCCATTTAATGTGCTTGATTTCTTGTGCCATGCGAGTACCTTTCCGAAAAAAGTATTCGCCTCCCCACAACCACGGAAGATCTCCAGAACGCAGCGGCGGCATGGAGGGAAGATATTTTGTTTTCTGATCTTGCTTTGGAATTCCTTCACAACAAAATCCACAAGGATGGAAAAGCTATTTAAATGTTGTTTGAATCATAAAAGAAAAACTAAAATCAATTGAAAGTGGATGATTATATATTACCATCGGAAGAAACGACACCAAGTGAGACCATATTGGTAATGAAGTAGTGAATGGCGAAGATTGAAACGGGAGCAGTGTGGAAAACGGCGAGGGGAACTTTGTGAAGCGTGGCTAGCGGGTGTAAACCAAAGGACATCCAGGCATCTGCAATTATACAGGTGAGCTTGTTTTCTTCTTCCCTGGCATTTATTTCCTGAATTACTCTATCAATAACAGAAGGCCCCATGCACTTTTCCACTGCGTCCATGCCATTTCCAATGCCTTCCAGAGTATCCATAACTGGGAATTCAAAGGGAACGGATATCATTTGGATGTTATCATGTAAAGAATTTGGAGCGTTGGCTTTGAGTATGCTGTTATGACTACTGTCAGAGTTGAGGAAAGTGAGGAGGAATCCATGGGAGACGAGCTTCCAGGCAAGTTGCATCATAGGATTAATGTGACCCTGTGCAGGAAAAGGAATGAGAAGCGCGTGAGGAACCATTGCTGAGCTTAGTTGTACACCTGACTCGAGAGAAACACAGATGTAATATTCTTGTTAGCAAAGAAGCCAAAATATAATAGGTAAAACATCGTTTTGCGAAGAGATCCTCGCCTGATAACTTTTGTCTCTTAGACCATATCGTTTAGCGACTTTTCGCATCTAGCCTTTCGACTGTCTCGTAGCATGCATAGTGATTATTGCATTATGCCGATCAAGTTTTATCTTTACGATAAAACGTTTCCTATGTATAGACATGGCAATCAAAATGATTGAATATATATATATATATAAAATATGAGTTAGATATTTTAATATATAATTTTAATATTTTTTAATTATTTAAATATATTTCTTAACTCAAGATTAATTTAATATTTTGTGGTGTCTATATTTTTTCTTCAAAATATGTCTAGTCTGATTTTTAATAGCATTTGATTATGTTTTTAATAGGATTGCACAAGTCACAAGTCACATTTTGTATGTTTTTAAATTATAAATTACCAATCTTAATAATTCTAAGATATGATTATTATGTTGTATTTATTAATTCGTTCTTTAATCTAATATTTTGTCATGTTTAGTTTCTTTGTTCAAAATATGTCTAGTCTAATTTCTAATAACATGTGATTATGTTTTTTATGAGATTGTACACACAATCACATCTCTTATGTTTTTAAAAAATTTAACCTTAATAATTCTAAAATGCAATTAAATATTATCAATAGTTTGAATTCATACGCATAGAATTCAAAACATTAAATATGAAGTTTTATTTCAAATGCTTGTGAAATAATTTGAATGAAAAAGTTGCTAACTTAAAGAATGAATTAACTAATGGAGAAGATATGAGAGGATAATTATGGATCAAGTTTAGTTTGTGTAAATGGATAATTAACTCATTTTACTTAAATAACAAACTATAATTTAATTAAATGATTAATTTTAATAGATAATTACTGATAATAGAAAATTAATAATAGTGGATTATTAATAATAATAGATCATTAATGATAATACTTAATTAATGATATGATTATAATTAATAAATAAACAATACAATAATAAGGAGAATTCTTTTAGTGTATGTTGCATTTTGCCCTTCATTAAGATGATATTTGAAGTGACACTATTTTAAAGAAAATAAAAGTAATTAAGAAGTAAAACATAGAAGCGATGTACAAAGCAATGATATGCCTCACTTGAGTAGGAAAAAAAATGACAATTTAGTTTGTGGAATGATTGATGCCTCCTCGAGATCTTATCCATTCAAAAATTATTTGAGTGATTTCTTGAAATAAGACATGTGAAAAATATGTCAAATGAAATTTCAAAAATGGCGGAAGAAAATTAAAACTAAGAGATAGATGCAATAAATTTAATATGGTGATTAGTTGTGATGATTTGAGGAGAACGGCCTTCATTTTATATAGCAATGTATATCAAACCAAGATGATATGTAGCTAATGCATGGACAATAAAAAGGAAAGGTCATTTGGGACATGGAAGACCATGTTGTTGTTGTGATGGTATATTGTACGGACCACGATAAATGAAAATAAATAAAAATACAAAATATCAAGCAACCAAGCATGCACTACAATGCAAAGACAAGCATCATCTTTCCCCTAGTCAAGATGATAAAAAATTGATTAATTGATAATAATGATAATGTTATTGATGTGGGAAGGATAGGTCCAAAAATAATGTGAGGATTATGTTATTAATTTTGAGAACAATATGAGGACTGGGTTAATAGATTGCATTGCAAGATTGCATGGATAAGGATTGTTGCATTTCTATGGACTACTTTTGAGATTTTATAGAATGTGGAGATTTTAGGATAGGTGGATTGAAAAGTTTGAGGAGTTTTGAGGAATATTTGAATTTCTTAGGATTGGAAGCTTGGAACTTGTCATGATACCATTACATATTTAACTTTACAGCCAACTTAATCATCTCTTCCACTTCATGATACCATTCAATATTTGAATTTACAACCAAAACTCAAGTATATAGATACACCTTGCTTCATATCAACTCTCACTTCTACCATAAGGCAGTTCATCACAACACTACATTATTCATTTAGATAGGTGATAAACATTTCTCATAAAATTTGCATCTCCCTTGTTCTTCTTAAACATTGATTTTATGGTTTCTCTCGACATGGGATGTCTTCTAAATTGTGATAAAAACTTTGACACTTAGGGGCCTCGTCTAAATATGTAAATAGTCATTTTTCCCTTACTCCATAGGCTAATTACATTTTTCAAGGTTCTACTCTATTTTTTTTTCTCCTTCCCCATCCATTTGGCTATACTCAAACTCCTTTAACTCTATACAACTTTATGGGTTCTCATGTCACCAGAGATATTCAAGACCTTAAATTTCAAGTAATGGAGACTATTGAGAATAGCAACCTCTATAGATAAACTTGAAATATAAAGCTTAAACCAATGACAAAGATTACATAATGAGTTGCTACCCAAGGCCAAAACCCATATATATCCTCCTCCATGGACTGAACAAAGCTGCTAACATTCCTCTTTCACAACCAATCTTTCATCATTTTCATAAATTTTGCATTCTATGTATAAAAAAAAAAGGGATGGCTTCACAAGAAATGGAGAAACACAGAGAAAAGAACTGCTATATATAACAATGCCTCACATGCTCAAGATAAATTTGCTCTGATATCAAACTAATACAAACACCTAGCTCAGCACATACTTCTAAATCTGACTTTTCCAATACACAAAGACAAAAACTTGAGAAACATTCAAGATTCTTTATTATTACTCACAAAAAACAACTATAGAAGGAAATAGATAGATAATGTTATTAACAAGGGTTAATTGAGTACAAATAAGAGCACTTAGAAATAGCAAAGAGAATACACAAGATATATTTCCATTAACCGAGAAAATATTTTCATCACTCAAAAGCCCAATTCTCCTATCTTCCTCCTTCCCTCAAGTTACAAATCTGCAACCTAATATATCCTTTCATTTCTCTCAAAGACAATTACTCCTCATTAGACTCTAACTCTCTATTTTTAGAATCCATGTTGTCGTGGTACCTAACAGTCTAACTCACTAAAATCTACTACTAGACGTAATCAAAAAAACTAAATGTGTGCTGGCAGTCAGCTCCTAAGTTTAAAGAGTCATTTGCATCACTTTTAAATCTAATTACTATATTTTTTTTATTTTACAACATATGAATGATTTATTGCATTATAATTTGATGAATCTAATATTGCTACAACTTATAAGATTATGCTTTCAACATTAGAGTTTTAACATTTAATTTATTACTGATATTAAAAAAAATTGAAAATCGAATTACTGAATAAAATTGAAATTTAAAGTTTCTCCATGCCTTATCATTGAATTATATTATTTATAAAATAAAAAATTTTTATTTTATACCATCTATATCTATATACAATACTCAATCCAACAACAATATTAAAACACAATTGTATTATTAATTAATACACCCTGCACTATCTACCTGAAGAGTTTAGCAAAATGAAAACATGGTGAAGTTCTATTTCTAATAAAATAGACTTTAACACAACATTGTTTAGATTTTACAACAGGTTGCTGAACAAGAAAGAGCATTTTTGGAACAGCATGGATGACATAACCTATTATGTGGAAGTAGGACACGAGACAAAATGAAACAAAACAGGGTCCCTCTCTGCACGATAATGAAAGACCTGAAACAAAACAATGGCTCCAAAAAGCAAGTCATTCATTCGGTTGTCACTTCATGGTGGTGACAAATAGATTAAAATTATTCCATGAGGAGCCCCCGTCCTTGACTGAATCCCTAGCAATTATCTTCAATTTTCTAGCTTCCTCTCTTATTTCAAGGCCTTGTTCCGATTCCAGCAAAATCTCTACGCCTTTTACAAACTCTCCCTTCTCTATAATTCCTTCGCTATTCGCATTTAATGGCAAACCCAATTTCCACACATCAATAACATACGTGCGGTTAAGAAACTGGTCTGCAAAATAAGGCCAACAAAGCATGGGCACGCCCATGGTGATGCTTTCCTGCACAGAGTTCCATCCACAGTGAGTCACAAAACAGGCTATGGAAGGATGAGATAACACCTCTAACTGTGGGGCCCACGAAACTATGCAACCCCTATCTCTCACACGCTCCAAGAAATTTGCAGGTAAAATAGCTTCGCTTCCTTTCATCAGATCGGGGCGTACAACCCACAGAAATGGTCTCCGGGTTGCCTCCATTCCCATAGCAAGCTCTTCCACTTGCTTTTCACTCAGAACTGTAATACTTCCAAAAGATATGTATATCACAGAGTGGGCACAGTGTTTATCTAACCACTGTAAACATTCTGTGTCATTTTTCCAGAAGCTTGGGAGGACCTTCGTGCTTGTCCTGCTATGGAGAAACTCGGGAGGAATTAGAGGGCCTATTGGATACACTCCCACTTCTTTGGACAACGTTTCGACTAATGAAGCTTCGATCTCTAAGAATGAACTGAAAAGGACCCATTTGATGTGTTTGACTTCCTCTGCCATACGAATCCCTTTTCTAAACATGTATTCGCCTGCCCACAACCACGGAAGATCTCCCGAATGCAACGCCGGCATGGAGGAATGAAATTTTACTGTTTTATCTTGCTTTGGAGTTCCTTCAACACAAAACCCACAAAGATGAAAAAAGGTTTTAATTTGTCATTTGCATCATGAAATAGAAACTAAAATAGATTGAAAGTGTATTATTATATGTTACCATCTGAAGCAAGGATGCCAAGCGAGACCAGACTGGGACTAAAGTAGTAGATGGTGAAAAATGAAGCGAGAGCAGTGTGGAAAGCGGCGAGGGGAATTTTATGGAGCATGGCCACCGGCTGTAAGCCAAAGCACATCAAGGCGTCTGCAATTATACAGGTGAGCTTGTTTTCTTCATTTCTGGCATTTATTTCCCGAACTACTCTATCAATTACAGAAGGCCCCATGTCCTTTCCCAACGCCTCCATGCCATTTGCAATGCCTTCCAGAGTATCCATAACAGGGAATTCAAAGGGAACAGATATCATTCGGATGTTATCATGCAAAGAATTTGGAGTGTTGGCTTTGAGTATGCGGTTATGATTACTGTCGGAGTTGAGGAAAGTGACAAGGAATTCATGAGAGATGAGCTTCCAGGCGAGCTGCATCATGGGATTAATGTGACCCTGTAAAGGAAAAGCAACAAGAAGAGCGTGAGGAACCATGGCTGAGCTGAGCTCTACACCCCTCTCCAGAACAGCAAAGATGTAATAATCTTCTTAGCCAAAATATAATCGATGAAACATCATTTTGAGAAGGTACCCACGCCTGAAAACTTTTGTCTCTTACTCAATATCATATAGCTGTTGCATATATCGAACATTCCGCTTCTACCTTACCAGCATATTAAATACCTACAGTGTTCGAATGGACTTCACTGATTTTTTTGTTTAACGTTATGTATACAATATATGTCAAAACTTATAATAAGTCTGCTAAAAAAATATTATTGTTGCAATTGGAGTATAATACTGTAAATTGAGTTGGCATTAATGTTAAAAGGAAAAGAACTTTATTGAAACATAAGATGGAGCAAGTATATCTATAGGCTGGCATTATTAAAAAATAATTGGATTTTGTCATCGATTGAATTTGATGATCTCTCCTAGATTTCGCATTCTTTCTTGTATTAAATCATAGGCGAGTAATGATAAATTGTTTATATTTTATAATTAGAACATATAATCCCAACATTAGAGTTTATGAATGCTCTCCAACCATTTATGGTAAGCATATATTTATTCCGTCATGAAAATGAACAATATTTGTCATCTTTACCAAAAGCAGAATTCTTACAATCAATAAATTACAATCCACCTTGTCTCTGAGATGATTAGGTAGTACTAAAGAATATAGGAACAAAGGAAATATAATTCATGATTATTAAATTTTGAAAATTGATATTAAATATACGGTTGGAGCAAGTTTCAAATGTGTTGCTTGTACTCTCCAGTTTCAAATTTTAAATCGAAGGAGTGTTAAATTAAAACAAGAAAAGAGAGAACATATAATAAACACAAAACAAAGAAAGAAAATAATACAACAAAAAACACGACACAAATTTATAGTGTTTCACCATAAAACTTATGTCCACTCTCAAGCAAGGAAAAACTCTTTATTAATTGTTATCCTATCTACATCATACATGGACTGTACATAATCGTTTATACTATCACATTCGGCTATGAGACCAAGAGTTGGGAAAATGTGAATGGTCATGTGACCGTTGCGCTTCACATTCCCAACAATCTCCCCTGTGAAGGCCAATCGGTACAGCCATGCAGTGTGACATCCCTAATTCCATTTCTAAACTCCTAATACAACTAGCAAGCAAGATTTTAGCTTCACCAAACTTTGTTTGAGAACAATCTAGATTAATCTTCTCCAAATCAAATCAAAGTCAAAAACATCTTCTCTTACTAATTTCTCAGACACAAACTCGCCCATCAAACCACAACCAAAAACACTTCTTTCAGAAGGTACAAAATAAACTCCTCCATCTAGAGAAGAACCCTTGAACACATCATCTCCAACCTTGAACACTGAAACATCAAATGTTCCAAGATCAAAAACAAATATAGTTTCATTATATCCCCTCTGCTCAAATGCCTTGCAAACTTTGCCTATGCTTCTACTCACACATTTTCTTCAAGCATTTTGTCAAAAAATAATAGTCGCGCATCATGAATCCTTCTACCCTACACCAGTCCTACAACCATGGTTATCTAGGAAACAACATTTTGGAAACTAAGAGGAACAACCCACTCTTCCAAAAACATATTCCTTGACCGTTGCCTCAAGAACTGAGAGTCATTAGCTACTCCATAAGTTGGGCTACATACATCACTCCAACTCCCATATGGAAATTGTTCCCAACTAGGGATTTTTCCATAGGCCCACATGGCCAATAAAGCTAATATTAACATGTGACTTCTTGCACTCAAACTTAAGCGTAACACGGTGAACAAGCCTCTGGAGAAGTCAGTGATCACTGTTTCATGCTCCAGCTATATTACTCTCAACAGCATGAAGCTCTATAGCACTTTTCATTACGCTTATATGTCGATCATCTTGGCCGTCTTCTTTATCCAAAACAAAATCCCGAAAATGATTGGTTTCTATGGCAGGTCTTTTTATTGCAATCCTGGTAGGAGAAGCCAATTGCTCCACATAAGTGCCCACACCCAAATCACTGACCACATGTAGCAATTCTTCCCTCTCGTTCGTGCCACCTTCCAACATGGCGAATATATTATCTACAGCATCCTCATAGTCAATAAATTTCTCAACTCGGACCTTCGTTTCTTCCAGGTTATCATTGAGGCAAATGGAGTGAGAAACCTCCTCACCACAGGAATGCTTCTCTAAAGAAGTCACAAGTCAGTATGAGTCCAAATTTGCTTGGTTAAGTCCTTCCATGGTCGTCACCCTTGTTTCTCTTTGCATTGCCTATCTTGGTGCAATAGGGGTTGCTATTCTTCTTCTTCTTCTATTGGGCATTCTATTAGTAATATTGTGCATTAGATTCTCCCTTGTCTTTTTATTATGTGTTGTGGCTCTAATTCTTTTCTCTTTAAATTCTTCGAACTCATCAAACACATCTACCTTTCCAATTTATTCAACTTCTCTATCAAAATCATTGTCTTTAGCGATAGAAACATTCTCATTATCATTGCCAAGCCTCCTAGGGCCATAAATTTGTGTCTCCTTGGTAGTGCTCCAAATTGCATCCTCCTCATCTTGAGAGTCAAACTCCACAATGGATTCAACAGTAAATTCCCCAAGATGCACAAACACCTCCAGAAACATGGCGACCATGAGATTCTGACCTTCTTTCTTCTCCTGGAATTAAAGGATAAATAATTTTCTTCTGCCTCGAATTCCATATCTATAACAGACCGACTCTCACTCTACCCTATGTGGTTTAATTTATGCTCTGTATCCTTTGGTTGAAGAGTTAATTTATCAAAACCCTCATGACCAAATTTTGAACTGAATGGCCCACCCCAAGCTCTCTGCTCTAAATTCGTAAGTTTTGCTCTAATTTTCTCAACTTCACGAGCCATTGAAATAAAATTATTCCCCATTGCATCTTCCATAAATATCAATCTATCTATGAGAAATAGATTATCTTCCTTCAGCCTCACAATTTTATATATTCCTCCTAGTTCTCAATCTCATCTTCCTCAAATTCATCCACACTCGCTTCAATGTCCTCTTCTTTAGTCCAATCCTCCTCATTTTTTCAGCCATTCCACCAATGTACATGACAGATTCTTTCAGGTTTTGTAGGCACAACATCACTCTTTGTCAAATCTAAATTGTCAATAAATTCTTCAATAATAAGATCAATCTCGTCATCTTCTTTCATCTCTACTCAATCACTCACCAAAATTTGATAACAATTATTAATTTAAAACAAGAAGAGAAAGAATATATAATCAACATAAATAGAGAGAAAATAATACAACAAAAACACAAAACATGAATTTATAGTGATTCGGCATAAAGGCTACATCCACTCTCAAGAAGGGAAAAAATCTTTATTAGTTGTCATTCAATCTACATCGTACATGGACTGCACACATCCACTTATACAACCACATTCAACTGTGAAACCAAGAGTTGGGAGAATGTAAATAGTCATGTGACCATTGGGATTCACATTCCCAAAAAAGAGAAGAGAAAGAAGGAAAAAGGGCAACTTGCAGGCTTGCAGTATGCTCTATGTTTCCAACTAAGCTCTATGCAGCATTTAGGATGTACATTTTACTGTATTTATTAATTAATTGAATCTACAGCCACTAAAATTTATTGCATTATGTCGAGTAATGAATCATCATATCTTAAATATTTTGCACTGACGCATGTAGGTATCACTAGCACACTTTAAGCATTGAATATATAAGTGGTCAAGTCAAGAGTCGGCCACGTGAAGTCTTCTAATCCAATTTTTTTTTGTTCACTTAGCATTCCACATTTTTAATTTTTACATTTGTTGTTTCAATTTCCATATTACAAAAGATAATAGTTGCATGGGGTCCAATTGTTAGTATAGTACTTGTGGTTGTAATATCTAGTCTTCAAACATATTTATACTATATATTATCAATAATAAGTCCACAAGTAAATTAAAAACAACAAAATGTTAGTCAAGATAGACCCATAACATGAGAATTAATAAATGTTATATAAAAAACATAAATAAACTCACAAACAAATGAAATGAAATAAGTACAATTTTGTTTCATATAAAATGTCATAACTATCTATATAACTTTGTTATGTATAAAATAAAGTGATCATTTGAACAAGATATGTTGTCATAGTAAAAAAATACTATTTTATGTGTACAACTACTGGGATAACTATGTATATGCATTTTGATTATTTCATATTAATATTTTATCCTATCATGGATATGAAAGGTGGCCACAATAAATAAATTGTACTTTCCAATGAAATGTGAAGGATTGCCAAAAATTCTTATGAACATTTAAAGTTGAATATAAGTTGCATTTTATATAATAATGTGTCATTTTTATAACAACAAATAGCTCTTTTGTAGGGTTGGAAAAAATGTTGAACGGGAGTAGCCGAAGGTGGGGGTGTGGCACTAGAGTTTTGGGAGGCCATTGTGTTGCAGGCGATGTTGCAGCTTACAATGGCGATGGAGATGACGAGGATGATGGATGGCGGTTGACAGCCTGTTTTGGGTGGGGTTCACGAAGACTCTCCATCCCTTCCTCGCTCATGGTTGTCGGCTCTGCTTGGTTCCTCTTTGCATGGATTGACTGGATCTTCCTTAGGGCCTCTTCCTCTTGGAAGGATGGCATGTGTGTGGAGTTTGTGGATGTGTATGGTGGTGAGGTTGTTTCGGGAGGATCTTCTCTCCCTCTTTGGCACTGGGACAAGTATTTGGAACATCGTAGCTCTTCTTTTCCCTTGTTCTCTATGGCCTTCTATTCGACCTGTAGCTTGGGAGGCGGAAGAGGTATCGGGGGTAGTGTGGGGACTCTTTTGGTGTGTGATGCAGATGTTTTTGTCTTTTGGCCAAAGGTTTCTGTGTTTGGTGTTGTTCAAGATGGTGCAATTGTGGCAGATCTGTTCACTTTTGGCGAGGTGGTGGGTTCTTTGGGGCCCTGGTGGTGCAGGGCACCTCTTGGTTTTGGATTTTTTTTGTTTGTGTGTTGATAGATGGTCCTACACCCTAGAATGGTGTTTTGAATCAATGTGGATCTTTGGAACCTATGAATGTAAAAAAGAACTTCTTGTAAGGTTAGTTGGCTCTAGGTCACTTATAAACCTAGTGACCAACTCTAACCATGGGTTCATCTAGGGTAGGAGGTATGTTTTTAAGTTGTTCCCTAAGTTTTTTTAGGCTTAGGATTGGTCTACAAGTCCATTAGGGACTTTGGAATGTCAAAATTGAAAAGTTGTCAAAAGATGTAAAAAGTTGCAAAAGTTGCTAAGCAACATTTCCCCACCGATTGGCCAAGTAGTTCCAACGGTCTTAACAAATTGAAAATCAGTTTTAGTTGTTGGGGATGGCCTATTTGTGCCTTATAGATCATCGTTGAGTTGGTTGGATGATGAATGTGAGAAGTTGGTGGTTTGAATAAACAAAAACTCAAATTTTACCCATTTTTACTGGTTTATGTACTGTACGATCTGATAGAGCATTGGTTGGCATAAAATTTTGAATTGGTTGGATTGTGGTGTGAGTGAAAGTTCAAATGCAAGTGTTCTGACTCGAATTGGTGAAGTCTAGAGAAATTTGTAGGAAGTTTATCAAAACTATCACTCCAAGAACTGGTACATAGGGTTTCACCAAAAATATGACCCTAACCTACAAATCCTATTGAGGAACTCATTGGCCCTTTGGGAAATGCAAGTTGAGGGTGTGTACATTATTATTCCAAAGGGGTGGAATTTGGGGGTGAGTTTTGGTGTGGTTTCCACCATACCCTAGGTTAAACAAAATCATGTGTTTAGCCTAGCCTTGAGGAGGAATGAGAGAACAGTCACCTAAGGAGAGTTTGGGAACCGGTTTGAAAGGTGGTTTTGGTTCATTAGACACCCGAGGAGAATCCCCAAGGGGTGATTTAGATTCTGCAACCTCATTCGTAGTTGCTTTGGAAAATAGACCTAATTAGGCCTATTAGGTCTACCAACCCAGTAGGTGCTTAGGAGTTTTGGAGCAAGGTAATAACTCTATCTCTTGGAATTGGATGTAAGTTCCAAAAGGGTACTCCAAAATGTAATTTATTCCTAGGGTTATTTGAAATAAATTTGAATTATTTGAGAAATACCGGTCAGATAGGACTACAAGGAATAGGCCTAATTGGGGGTTCCTTGACCCGGGTGCAGTAGGAAGTCTCCAAAATTGGGTGAAAGGCATGGTATGAGTGTCCTAGGTTGTCAAATATTCCTAACCCTCCTTAGAAAGTGTGGTGGTTGATTGAGTATATTGTGTGTGGGTAGAACCCTAGTTGTGGGTTGAGACAAGCCTTCTCAAGGCTTAAAAGGGTGATTTGGGTCTTCTTACCTTCTTGTTGCCCACTCTGCATCAAGTGGTATTAGAGGCTTAAAGGTTTTTGAGGGTGGAAGAAGGAGGTATTTAAGATGTCAGAAGGAGAAGACACTAGTAATGGAAGAAGGATGACCAACGTTGAATTGGCCAAGTTGGTAAGAGAGCAGGTGGCAGCCAACAAATAGATGAGAAAAGAATTGGATAGGTTGAAGGGAAAGATGGATAAGAAGAAAGGAGACTCTGAAGAAGAAGAGGAAGAAGGGAATGAGGATTATGCCCTTTTGCTGGTAAGAGAAAGGATACCTGTAGATCAGAGAAGTTTCCTTGAAGCCCTTGAGAGAGTAGGTAGCAGAGATGACAAAGCAAGCCTACCTATTTTTACTGGGAAGATTAAACCAGAGGAGGTGATGGATTGGTTGGAGGCCTTGGAGAATCACTTTGAGTTTGAATATGTGTCTGAGAACCAAAAGATGAAGACTGCTAAGTCCAAGATGAAAAGATTTGCCCTTAGTTGGTGGAACTACTTGCAAAATGAGAGAGTAGAAGAGGGAAAGAACCCCATCTCATCATGGAAGAGGATGGTTGCAAAGGTGAAAAGACAATTTGTACCTGATTATTATGATGTGACAATGCACAAGAAGTTTCATAGCCTAAGACAAAAGGATTTGGATGTCAGTGGATACACAGAGGAGTTCCACAAACTATCCTTCAGAGCAAGGGTGTCAGAGATTGAAAAGAAAAAGTTGGCAAGATACATGAATGGCCTCAAGTATGCCATTCGAGATGAATTAAGTCTCTACAATCCGGAGACAGTTCACAAATGCTATCAGATGGCACTGAGGATTGAAGAAAATTTTAGAAGAAAGGGAGACCAACAAGGTAGAGGAAGAGGAGGTAACTTTAGAGGAAAAGGTAGATTTGGTGGAAGGGGAACATCTCCTAAACAACAAGGAGAGTCAAGTAATCAGGAATCAGAAGGAGAACCAAGTCACAGGGGTAGTTTCAAAGGAAGGACACCAAATGGTCGAGGTAGATTTGGAGGTAGAGGATCCAATGTGTTCACCGAAAGGTGTTTCACATGTAATCACGTTGGCCATCAGTCATTTAGATATCCGAAAAAACAAGGCTCTAACAGTCAAGGTGGAGAAAGGAGAGTTCATTTAGCATAGGAGGAGGACACCCAAATTGTGAACTCACCTTCAAGACATGCAGACCCAGAACAAGGGGAGTGTCTGATGTTCCAAAGGGCCCTCTTGAAGGTACCAACCGTCAAGGAGCCACCACAGAAGAAGACACTATTCAGAACTACTTGCAAGGTAAGTGGAAAAGTATGTAGAGTCATTGTGGACTCAGGGTCAACGGATAATCTTGCTTCAATTGAGATGGTTAGCAAGCTTGGATTGAAGAAATTTCCTCATCCCTACCCCTACAAAGTCTCTTGGTTGAGCAAAGAGCAGCAAGCCTTGGTAAGTGAACAAGTTTGGGTTGAATTTCAAATAGGTGAATATAGAGACAAGATCTTGTGTGATGTTACAGAGATGGATGCTTGCCATTTACTCCTTGGAAGACCATGGCAATATTATGTAGACTCAAGACATGATAGGAGGAAAAATGTCTACAAGTTAACTAAAAATGGTGTGCAATACACTATGACTCCACTACTAGATGATGGTAAGGATAGTCACGTTGTGACTAGTGTCATGTTAGTAGGTAAAGAGGAGTTTATGCAGACACTCAGTGAGAAGGGTACCCCATGCTTTTCCATAGTGGTGAAGCCAAGAGAAGAAGTGAGAAAGAAAATGGAAGATAAAGTGCAAGAAAGAACTGCAAGTCCTAGAGAAGTGAAGGAATTGTTGGAAAGATACAAGGGTATAGTTGCAGGAAGCAAACCAAAGACCTTGCCACCTTTCAGTGATGTGAGTCACTGTATTGACCTTATACCAAGCTCAACATTGCCCAACAAAGAAGCATATAAATTGACCCCTGATCAAAATGAAGAACTTGCAAAGCAAGTACATTAGTCGCTAGAAAAGGGATTCATAAGGAAGAGCATTAGCCCTTGTGTTGTCCCTACAGTATTGGCCTCTAAGAAAGAAGGTACATGGAGATTATGTATAGACTCTAGAGCCATAAATAAGATCACTATCAGGTATAGGTTCTCTATGCCTCAGATAGAGGACTTGATGGACTGTCTAGCAAGAGCCAAGTACTACTCTAAGGTGGATTTGAAGAGTGGTTACCATCAAATTAGGATAAGAGAGGGAGATGAGTGGAAGACAACCTTCAAAACAAATGAAGGACTTTATGAATGGCTAGCTATGATATTTGGCCTCTCAAATGCCCCTAGTACATTCATGAGACTCATGAATGAAGTCTTGAAACCTTTTATCAATCATTGTGTTGTTGTGTACTTAGATGATATTCTGATTTTTAGTAAGGATAGGGATGAGCATCTAACACACTTGGATTTGGTATTGAAAAGGTTGAATGAAGAACAGTTGAAGATCAATTTGGAGAAGTGTGTCTTCTTGCAAGAAGATTTGGTGTTTCTTGGTTTTGTAATCTCCAAGAGCAATATCAAGATGGACCCATCCAAGATGGAAGCAATCCTCAATTGGCCTACCCCTAGAAATGCAAGTGAGGTAAGGAGTTTCCATGGTCTTGCAAGCTTCTATAGGAATTTTATTAAGAATTTTAGTGGTGTATGTGCACCTATGATTGATACTATTAAGGGGGGTAGAAAATGTCAATTTGTATGGATTAGTGAAGCAGACAAGTCCTTTGAGTATTTGAAAAGGAGGGTAGCAGAACAGTCTATATTGGTTTTACCTGATTTTCATAAGATTTTCACCATAGAATGTGATGCAAGTAACAAGGAATTTGGGGAAGTCTTGAGCCAAGAAGGTAGTCCAGTAGCCTTCTTTAGTAAAAAATTAAATGAGGCTAAACACAAGTACTCAACCTATGACTTAGAGATGTATGCAATGGTCCAATTCTTGAGAAAGTGGAGGCATTATTTTTCGCCAAAGGAATTTGTAGTCTATACTGATAACCATGCTCTGAGTTTCTTGAATAGGCAGGACAAGTTGAATCACCAGCATATGAAGTGGATGGAATACCTTCAAGCATTCACTTTCCCCATCAAGCACAAGAAAGGAGTAGCACATAAGGTAGCTGATGCCATTAGTAGGAGGAACCTGGCAATAAAAGAGATTCAGTTGGAGAGCATAGGTATTAATTCCATGAAGGATGTGTACCAAGGAGATGAGGATTTCCAAGAATCATACCAAGTATGTCAGGAAAAGGGTGAAAAGTACCACAATGAGTTCTCAAATTTTAATCTGCAGGAAGGTCTATTTTTCAAGGGAAGTCAACTTTGCATTCCTAGAGGTTCCATGAGGGAAAACATTGTGAAATAAAATCATTGTGGGGGATTGGTTGGTCATTTTGGAATTGACAAGACCCTTGAGTTGGTTAAGAGATTCTATTTCTGGCCTAAGATCCAGACTGAGATTAGAAAGTACATGGAAGGTTGTGTGATTTGTTAGAGGGCCAAGGATAGCAGTTGAAATGCAGAATTGTATACTCCTTTACCCATACCAAGCAAGTTGTGGGATTCAGTCAGCATGGACTTTGTGTTAGGACTTCCAAAGACTAAACAGGGTCATGATAGCATCTATGTAGTTGTTGATAGATTTTCCAAAATGGCTCACTTTCTACCTTGTAAAATCACACATGATGCATCCCATATAGCAGGTATATTCTTCAAGCAAGTTGTAAGATTACATGGTTTGCCACTATCAATTATCTTAGACATGGATTCTAAGTTTCTTGGACATTTTTGGTGAACTCTTTGGAGAAATTTGGGTACCAGTTTGTCATTTTCATCAGCCTATCATCCCCAATCTGATGGACAGTCTGAGGTTATCAATAGGTCACTTGGAAACCTATTAAGGTGTCTGACTAAGGATCAAGGAACTACATGGGATTCAATACTTCCTCAAGCAAAATTTGCTTATAATGACTCGGTGAATAAAAGCACTAGTCACAGTCCCTTTGAGATAGTGTATGGATCACACCCTAGAGGTGTATTGGAGCTGAGAGATGTCAAAGACCTGGACAAAAAAAGTGCACAAGCAGAGGACTTTGTAGAAGTAATGAGGGATATCCATCAACAAGTCCAGGATAGGTTAGAACAAACCTCAGATAAGTACAATCATGCAGCAAATAAGAAAAGGAGAGATTTGCAGTTTAAGGTTGGAGATATGGTGATGATTCATCCCAAGAAGGAGAGACTACATAAGGAGAAATACACCAAATTGATGATGAAGAAGATAGGCCCTTTTAAGATCATTCAAAAGTGTGGCAGCAATGCCTACAAGATTGATCTCCCATCGGACATTGGTCTCTCTAACACTTTCAATGTTTTAGATATCTATGCATATAAAGGTCCTATTATTGATGTGTGTGATATAGGTCTAGATGATTCTAACAAGGAAGAGATGTTACAAGACCTACCTAAGCAACCTAAATTTGCAGTTGAGAATGTACTTGATAGGAGGATGAGTAAGAAAACAAGGAGGCATACTTATTATGAGTATCTAGTCCAATGGAAGGGAAAACCCTTAGAAGATGCAACCTGGATGACAGAGCAGGCTTTGGAGAAGATTGTGTGCAAGGTTCCAGATTTGCCAACTCAAGAGACTTGAGTTTTTCTAACCCCTAGAGTATGGTGTAGGGCACCTCTTTTTTTTGGATTTTGTTTGGTGTTTTTGTGTTGATAGATGGTCCTACACCATAGAATGGTGTTTTGAATTAGTGTGGATCTTTGGAACCTGTGAATGTAATAAAGAACCTCTTGTAAGGTCAGTTGGCTCTAGGTCACTTATAAACCTAGTGACCAACTCTAACCATGGGTTCATATAGGGTAGGAGTCATGTTGTTTTGTTGTTCCCTAAGTTGTTTTTAGGCTTAGGATTGGTCTACAATTCCATTAGGGACTTTGGGATGTCAAAATTAAAAAGTTGTCAAACAATGTAAAAAGTTGCAAAAGTTGCTAAGCAACACTTCCCCACCGATTGGCCAAAAAGTTACAACGGTCTTAACAAATTGAAAATTAGTTGTATCCATTTGGGAAGGCCTATTTGTACCTTAGAGACCATCGGTGAGTTGGTTGGATGATGAATGTGAGAAATTGGTGGTTTGAATAAACAAAAACTCAGATTTTGCCCATTTTCACCGATTTATGTATTGTACGATCTGATAGAGCATTGGTTGGCATGATATTTTGAATTGGTTGGATTTTGGTGTGAGTGAAAGTTCAAATGCAAGTTGTCTAATTCGAACTGGTGGATTCTGGAGCAAGTTGTAGGCAGATGATAAAAAATTGTCACTCCAAGAACCAGTACATAGGGTTTCACCAAAAATATGACCCTAACCTGCAAACCCTATTAAGGAACTCATCAGCCCTTTGGAAAATGCAGTTTGAGGGTGTGTACATTGTGATTCCAAAGAGGTGGAATCTAGGGGTGATTTTTGGTGTGGTTTCCACCATACCCTAGGTTAAAGAAAACCATGTGTTTAGCCTAGCCTTGAGGAGGAATGAGAGAACAGTCACCTAAGGAGAGTTTGGGAACCAGTTTAAAGGTTGTTTTGGCTCATTAGACACATTAGGAGTATGCCCAAGGGGTGAGTTAGATTCTACAACTCCATTCTTAAGTAGTTGCTTTGGAAAACAGACCTAATTAGGCCTATTAGGTCTGCCAACCCAGTAGATGCTTAGGGTTGTTGGAGCAAGTTCATAACTCTATCTCTTGGAATTGGATGTAAGTCCCAAAATGGTACTCCAAAATGTAATTTTTTCCTAGGGTTATTTTAAATAAATTTGAATTATTTCAGAAATATTGGTCAGACAAGGCTACAAGGAATAGGCCTAATTGGGGGTTCCTTGACCCGGGTGCAGTAGGAAGTCCCCAAACTTGGGTGAAAGGCATGGGATGAGTGTCCTAAGTTGTAAAATAGCCCTAACCCTCCTTATAAAGTGTTGTGGTTGATTCATTACATTGTGTGTGGGTAGAACCCTAGTTGTGGGTTGAGACAAGCCTTGTCTGGGCCTAAAAGGGTGATTTGGGTCTTCTTACCTTCTCATTGCCCACTCTCCATCACCTGGCTCTTGGTTTAGTTGGTGGGTATGGACGGGGTTCTTCTTGCTCCCTTCATCCTGTCTTTCTACCTATTCTGAAGGCCTCTTTTTTGAAAGAGGCAGAGGGATTTTTTTCTTTCCCCCCTCAGTCTGTGCTTTACTACCTATTTCTTGTTGCGTTGTATTGGGGTTTATTATTCTCTTGGAGGATTTGTTGATGGTATGATCATATTTTTTCTTTTGGAGGCCTTTTGTGGTCTTAGACAGAACCTCTTGTGTCTTTTGGTCCTTATTGAAGCTTCGATGAAGGGTTTCTAGCTCTGCTCCAATGGTGGTTTTGTTGGTTTCATTTTTTGGATGGCCCTCTCCCTGCTGCTTGGGTTTTTTCTAGCTTGCCTTATTGAGGTGTCTTTATCTTCTTTAGAGGTGAAGATGGATATTGTTGGAGATAACCTTTCTCCTATTGAGGTGGATTTTGTCTTGGAGGTGGATGAAGGGTTATGCTGGTGGGTGATTGTTGGTACCATGTTTCTAGACTATGTGGGAATAGAGGGCAGTCTTTTTCTTGACCTCTTTCCTACGGTTTTCTATTTTGTGGTGTTGGAGAGATTGTTTAGCTTTCTGGCTATGAAAGGGTTGTTTGGGAAGTCTATCTACTCTCCTTCTTGTCCTATTGAGTTGTCCATGTCTCTTATCGAGGTGGAGACTAGGTGTGAGGGAGTGTTCCGACTGGTGCTACTTGTGGTTTTGAAAGGATTATCTGGTTTCTCGGTACATGCTTTCCTCCTTATCTTATTGAGCTGGACCTGTCTCTATTGAGGTGGAGAGTTGGGGTGAGGGATCATTTCGGTTGCTTTTGTTTGTACTGTTGGTTTTGTGGGTTGAGGGAGCCTATAAAAACCCTCTTGGCTTCTTATGTAGTAGGTTTCTGGTGCCTTTTCAAAACCCGAAATCCCAGATTGTTCCTTCAAGATGTATTGTTGTGATCTAGGCTTTGTCTTGTTGTGGGATCCTTGTAAAACCCACTTTCATAGTTGAGGGAGCTAGGAAAAGCCCTTGTATCTTGGTTTTCTCCAGGGGTCGGTTGGATGCTAGCCGTTTTCAATGGCCCAGTTCGGCCAGTGTGTGTTTTTGGTTAAGATCAGGTTTTGTTGTTGGTGATCTAAAGACTTTATTACAGGTTAAGGGAGCTTGGGAAAACCTTGCTTGGTGGCTGAGGGTGCCTGTTAAATCCTCATTTTTTGTTTTTCATATCTATAGTTTGATGTTTTAGACAAGTTTTAGACCTGTTGTTTCTGTCAACATGGTTTGTATTGGTTTACTTTTGTTATCTGGTTGGCAGTTGTTTGGTGGTGGCTGCTATGTTTTTTGCAGCTGCTTTTGCCACTAGATTTTTGATTGTGGATGGGCTACTTTATGTCTTTGATGTATCTTTTTGCAGCGATCCCTTGATGGTTTCAGATCCGTGAAAAATCTGAGGATTTCAAGTCCCTTCAAAACTTGTTGTACAGGGTTTTTGGTCCCCTCAAAACTTGTTTATCTTAATCAAAAACAAATAGCTCTTTTGTGTTCAACTATTGTTATATTTGTGTTGGATATAAAAGTTAGAGATAACAAAGATTTATGGTTACCAGAAGGTATTGAGATTATTTAGGTTGCATATAAGATATATTATAAATAAAAATATGATATTGCGTTAACAATAAATGATTTTTTTCAACACTACTAATACCATGATTAAGTTTTACCCAAACCTTGAAAAACTCAATTTTTTCACACTTATCACTAGATGTGTTGATGTGGAAATTCGTGTGATGAGTCACACCTCCAAACCATAGTTGTAGATAGATAATAATTAGAAAATTCACATTTATAAAAAAATAGAGTTCCTACAATATTCCATGCAATTGCTACATGCTTGCAAATTTAGCCCTAAAAACTACTAGTTCCTCTCTCTAGTAGTTTATATATGTCATTTCTACCATTTTGAAGGATTACACTCTTCCCTATATCTAAAGTAAGGATCACTTTCAATAAAGATGTATATTTCCTCCCCTACACCAAAATATTTCTTATATAAATTGTCATACATTTTTCTTCCATGTCATCACTCTGATATTTCACAAATATCTCTTGTTGTGCATTTTTTAGTGACATCTTTCAAAGTGCCTGCACTTCTACTTCTTCAACTGCAATTACCAAACCTTGTAAGTACAATGCTCAATTCCTCTCAAGGCTAAATTGATTTATGTTTGCATTATAATTTATGAAGAATGTAGTTAGCATTGGGATGATCTTAAATAAGAATATGATGAAAACTGATAAGAATGCAAAGATGTGAGAAGAGATGGATCCCCTATTAAGTATTTTTCTTCAACTTCTATATGTACATATAAGTTTGAGCTATGATTGTGCTTATATATACATATATATTTCTAGAGATGATTTATTTGAACTATATATAGATTATCAATCATGACTTACCTATTCATATATTTTGAATTTGTTATGTTTTACCAAGTGATTTAATGTTCAATATATTTTGAATTTTATATCTTATATTATGTCTTACCTTGAAAATGTTATGTCTTACCTTGAAAACATGTTATGTAGATTACATATATGTGAAAATTTTAATATATTTTTCAAATGTTGTGTCTTACTTTATATATTGTTCAATTTTGTACATGTGAAAGGTGATGATTGATGGTATTGTGAAAATGTTATGTCTTACCTTGAAAACATCTTATATAGATTACATATGTGCAAATGTTAATACATTTTTCAAATTTTATATCTTACTTTATATATTGTTCAATTTTGTACATATGAAAGATGATGATTGATGGTATTGTGCATGAAAGGTTTCCTGATCTATTTTAGTAAGATCCATTAGAAATGGATGTTTTTAATTAAGTTAAGTGGGGAAGGGCCCCAACCTAATACACATATAAATCAAAAACCATCCATAACAAAATAGAACCAAGGCTTGGAGATCAAGCCCACCAAGATCATCACAGAGTTTAAAAGAGTTTACATAACATAAGTTTAAACATATAAACTCTGAAACATCATACTAAAAACAACTAATAAGAGAGATGGAAAAAATAAAATAGAAAGGGGCATTATGAGATATAGCCCCAACTAACCAGCATTTCATTCTACTCCTCCTCCCAAGGGAGTAAGTTGTTGCTCATCTTTCCCTTAGTTCCTACATCTTTCGTCTTTGCAAGAGCTTTCCTTTTCTTTTTCTTATCAATTTTCTTTACCACAGTCATGACCTCCATCACACACTTATGCATTAGGCCTCTACTGATTTTTATTAGGTTCTCAATACCACCCTCTAGTCATTTGATCCATTCCCTATTTATTTCACAACCTAGGCAATTTTGTGGAGTTTCCAATGTCTCAACCTTAACATTAAGATTCCCTATCTTCTCGATCATTGATTATAATTCATGTGGTTCACTTGAGCCTCCACCCACCTCTTGGTCTTCTTCATCTCTATAATTATTTAGGCTTTTTAATCTTTCCACAGCTTCATTGAGTTGAGTTACTGTCGTGGGGAACAAGAGAGTGAGTCCTCTAGGATCAAATTCAGAGGTTCATCTTGATCTCCTCACTACTCCCAGAATATGTACCATTAAAAGGTGACATGGGTTATACAAATTCAGAGGTTGGAACTGTTGGAATCAGGTATCACTGAGAGGGGGGTGAATCAGTGATCTACCGGTTATCTTGTTTTCAAACTTAACTTTAAACCACCAGAAGCATACACTTGAAATTGAAATACAGAAACATAAAACAATCAACCACAAAATCATAACACCAGAATTTTATGTGGAAACCCTTGAATGGGAAAAACCACGGTGGGATTTGAACCCACAACAGTATTCCAATATCGCCAGTAGCAAAAAAAAATTATGATATAGGGAATGCACAAGCATTCAAGCACATTGCTGAGAGCTCACTGCTCAAATTCAATAAGGGCTACAACCTCGGAAGGCTCACTGCCTTACTAATTAATTATAATTATTAATTATAGAAAAATGAACTCCAAAATAGAATCTGCAATGCTTGGATGAGTTCTGGTTGAGTGTCAAATATATTGATTGAATCACCTATGTTGTTCTACTATGTTATGCCTTGTTCACTATCTCAATTAGCTACTGGATCAAGAATGTGCACGTGAAACTGTGCCAAAATGGATTCTCAATCACCACTATCTCGCATACAATCATATCATCCACCAAAAATATCATCTACATTGGTCTTATATATCCTCAATCACAAAATAGATCATTTACCATGTCGGCCTACTAGTGTAACGTGTAGTCACATGTCAGCTTAACTAGATCACAAAGGATAATGTGGATCACCAAAACAACAATAAAATGATGTTATTATGTCATCTCAATCAATCCATACAAAATTCATAGCACCGTAATCACCGGAAAGCTTCCAAACCAAAACTGCTCTATTTATCCTAAAATACCGATTAACACCTGCTTCCAGTTAAGAAGAATTATGGCTACCAGATCGAATCTCCATGAAGAGTTTCCATCAATGACAACCCTAAACCAATAATCAACCATCAGAAGTCACCGGATGAGTCTCAATTGGCAACAATCTCCCCCTATGGCATTGATGGCAATACTTGTGAAAAAATGGTTGTGTTGAGCACTGTACACTGGATCAAAAGAATTTCTAAGGATCCCCCTTAGACAAAGAATTCTGAAGCTTGAAATAGCACTCTTCTATATGGTACATTTTTCACCTTTTCTCTCCCCCTTTGACAGCAATGCCAAAGATGGGATGTTGTCCAAAATTTATATACAAAGATACTTGCTAGATAATTTACAAATACTTGAAGATGTCAGCAAAAATGGTCTTCAAAGATCCTAGGTGAGTGTCCCACCCATTCTTCAAGTTATCCAAAACTGTAATAAATGCACTAAATATAGTGACATGAATCTCTACTTCCCTCAGATCGGATGGCACAGGTTGAGCCATTGCCTTAATGCAGTCTACTTTAATGCTTAGCATGGTGTCCAACCGAGGGGCAATCAAGTTCTGAAGTTCACCAACACTATCCTAGAGATCTGATCATTAAGACTTGAGATCTTATCATTTAGAGCCAAAATATATCCTTCAACATTGCTAGTTGGAGCTACATTGGGATCAAAAGATTGTGAAATACTAGAAAGTTTGACCTGGAAAACACTTATTTGCTTGTCTATATCTACAGTGAATTTAGGCAAAATTAGACAAGACTTATACATTTTACCACCTTCTATCAGGGTATCTAAAATAACCTACAGACCTTTATTCAATCTCACCCTATCATCCTCAATCAACTTCCGGAATGTCTGCATCCTTACATCCTTAAATCTATCCAAAACTCACTTAGTATCAGACTTCTCTAAAGAAACAAAACTATTATTTACACTATTCATCAATTGAAATAATTTACCGAAGGGGCTAGCATTATAATCTAATTGTACATTTGGAGCGACCTTCTGCAAAAGATTAGCCAACATCAAAATGAGTTTTTTATCTTTTGATTCAGACTTTACAAAATATTGGCTATCCTGGGCTTGAATAGTAGCTATGAACATTAGCTTCTCAGCATGGGACATATGTCCAAGGTTCAGTGGACCATCTAGATTAATGGAGATTTGAGGTTGGGTCTTTACAACTGCAGGAGTATCAATTGTCGGATCAACGACTCCTTTGCCCTTTTTTACCTTTGTAGCCTTTACCTTTACACCCTCAGCTTCCTTTTTACCTTATCCATCCCCTTTATCTTGTGTACTGGTGTTACCACTTGGTGCAGTATCATCCTTTTGAATTTCGGGGGTTTTTGAACTGTCTATTACCGAAGGATTATCACCGAACTCAACATCAAGATTTTTGTTGCCTTGATCTTTTGAATGTCCCCCAGTCTGAGTTTCACCCTTCTGATAACCAAAAACACCTTTCTTTTCTTCCGGTTGAGAAGACTTAAATGCATCTTTGTACGAAGGATCATTTACAATTATTTTTCTCCATATGTCTTTTGTCTCCTTTCTTGCCTCTTCCACTCTCCCAGTCATTAACTTGTTTACCCTATTTTTTCTTCTGAGCTCTTTCTTATTGGATTCCTCAATAAGTCTTTTGACTTCATCATGGGTGATACAGGTGCAAACTTTTATTAGCTCTCTTTCTTTCATTTCTCTGTCAATCTTGCTAGCTATTAGCCTCCTTGCATCAATAATGTTATACAAATCCTTAGGGTTACTACACCCTAATTCAATCAATGTTTTTCTAAAGTTATGCAAGTATAAAACTATAGATTCTTCAACCTTTCTCTGATCTCCCTCATCTAGATGTTCATAATAAGCTCTAAGATTCTTCAAGTTCCCATCAGCAATTATTTCATATATTAGTTGGTGTATTGACAATGGAGGAACAATTGTGTATTTACCTTGCAAATTGTCAGATTCGAGGTCTTTGTCAAGTTGAGTTTTAACCTATCTTCCTCTCTTGGGTCTTCTGGTAGGGGTAGGTTCAGATTTAGTTTTCTTCCTTTGCTTGGCTCCACCGGTCTTCGGCTTCCTCACCACTTTAACAAATTCACCTTTCTTCTTAGCCTTGCCTGTTGCCTCCTCTAACTCAGTTTCAAGGCCCAACAGAGATATAGAAACATAAGTTCATTTGGGCTTCTCATTTTTCTTTAACACTCCCTTTTTGGATGGGCTTTGTCCTAAAGTTGATGCCACCAAAGCAGGGGCAGACTTGGTCTCCTTTGGTTGAGATTTGGAGGGAATCGTGTCTGCCTTAAGCTTCTTGGTTTCCTCTTTGGCCTCGATCTATGCATTTTTTTTATCTCTCCTTCTTTACCTCCTCTCGGGTGAAACCCATTTGCACTGCCACTTCCTCGGCCATATTTTCAACTTTCCTTTTCCTAACAGGTGTAGTGAATTGTTTGTGCAATTCAAGGTCTTTCTCCTTGAATGTTCCAAATGTTCCTTCTTTAGGATCAACTGGTTGGCTTAAAAGGTGTTGAGAATATGCCTCAAGTATGATAGAGTCAACTTTATACCCCATGGGCATGATCCACACTGTCCTAGGCTCCACGACTTCCAATTGACATTGATCTTTATCAACCATGAAGAAAATAGTTTTCTCATACTTCTCTACAATCTCATTAGGGATTCTTTCTCTCTTTTTCATTGCAACTTGGAAAGATTAACCCCAAAGCATAGATATTCTCATTGTATCATCTCCTATTCCCCACAATCCCTCTATGATTTGCATTGCCACCGGTCTATCATAGCCCTATTGGACCTTTCCTTTCATACCGAGTATCTCATTCAATAAATATAAGGCCAAGAAAATAAGAATAATTTTATACTTCAAAGTGTGCTTCTTATCTTGCTTTATCTTCTTCAAATTACTCAACAACTCATTTAGAAGGATTGTACATAGATCATACCTCATGTCATTCTTCAACATCTGATATGTAGAGTATATGGCAATTTCGGAGACGGAGTTTTTTCTGTTGGATTGGTAAACTTTGTATTCGACCACCATTGATGCAAACTTCACATCATGCTCCAAGATGTTGTTTATGTTCATTGCTTTGTTGTCAAATTTGGAACCAGTAGTGGCTATCACTGTGTTATTCGACACTTTCCTCGAGCCAAGTACTTCACCAATTTCATTGTGGCATGTCACAACTCAAATTTTCTGTTTGGTGATCTTGTAGGGCCTATCAAGCCACATGAACTCATCATGGACTTGACTAAGAATAAACCGGATCCACTCTGCTTCGTCGAACAATGAAAAATGGATGAACTGTGAAAAACCCTTATCCTGAAGAACCTTATATTCTGGTTTGAGGTTTCCCAAATTATTCATCAAGTGTTTGTTATAAAGGTTCAACATGTCCACATTACCAAGCTCCTTGAGATCACAATGGATGTATTCCCTAATGTCTTCATTGTGAAGGACATCGTAGGGTGCCGAAGAAAATGCACCTTCTGGATCGTCTTCAATAGACTTGAAAGGGTGTTTCTTGAAAACTGGTATGGCCCTATCCTTAATCTTGACAACAAATGGGGTATCAATACCAAAAGCTAAAGCCATTTCAAACTTAGGGTTTGCAAAAACTGATAGTTTGTCACAGATAAATACCTTGATTCGCAAACAAGCACTGGGATTCACTTTAGAATCATTGTAATCATTATTGAAATCGCCAAGTCACTTTGCTCTGCTTTTGTGCACTATTCGCTTGATCTCATTGTGACGAATGAAGCCTTAAAATGCCTTTTTAACCTTTGTAGACCTAATTCTTCATTGCAATAAATGTTGCAACCAGTTATCTTGATTTTCATGAAATCGCTTACCAGAGCATCAAATATTCACTGAAACTTCCAAATAGCATCTACATATTTAATTTAAGCCTTCTACAACCTTCTAGAATCAATTACAGTTCACCGAAGAGGGGGTTCTTAGAATCTGCATGAAAAGTTCTCCCTAAGGCATAAATCCCTAGTTACTGGATGAAGATCTTGCACCGGATTCGAGTGCAGATCCATTGTCATCTTTAGATTCACCTTTTCTGACCCACATCTTCTCATGTTTGTCTCTTATCTCTTCTACCTCTGCCTTTCCCTTCTCAACTGATTTTTTTTTCTATCAAAGCATTGTTCTTGTTTCTACGGTACTTTTCAATGTGACCATTTTTGTTGCATGCACGGCAAAAAGAAATTCTCTGCATAGGTTTGAAGTTCATCTGATTTGATCTCATCTTTCACTGGTTAGAGATATGTCCAAACATCCCACAGGCATAGCACCTCTTGTTTTAGAAGTTATTCATTACTGCTCTACACATATTTGACGTGTCACCAAAATTATTCCATATGAAACACTGACCGGTAAAGGTAGGAACATTGTCCATGTTGTTCATTCCATTATTCGTCCTATTTCTGCATTGATTCTTCATATGACCAAATTTATTGCAAGTAAAGCATCTACCATTAAATTTATGAGCATTAGGTTGTCTTACCAGAGGATTCTTTCTCTTCTTTTGATCGGGTTTTGCATTGCTTTGTCCAAATCTAGAGGATTCACCTTTCTCAAATCCAAGTCCTCGCATGTCCTTCCCATGTCTCTAACATTATAGCATCCCATCAAGCCTTCTTGAGCTAGCTTTGAATTTTTCTTTGTAATCATTGGCAGTAGCAAGTTCATCCCTTAAGGTAGCAATCTATCTTTCAAGTTCTTGACCATTATTCCTTGACTGTGTCAGCTCAAGCTTCAACTCATCATTCTCATAGGTAAGCCTGAAGCATTCATCAGCTCTTTACTTCAATGATTGTGCCATATTTTCTTCAATCTTCTTTCGATCCCCAATCTCCTTAGTTAGCCTCATCACAATGGATTGCATCTCATTCTTCAAGGCAGCATTCTCAATCTCAATTTTTTCATATTCATTAGCTTTACCTTGATTTTCCATGATTTGATCTTCCTTCTCCTTCATCTTTTCCATCAATTCTTTTCTTTTGTCTCTTGATATTCTCACTTGATCCTTCAAGTCGTTAATGAAACCATCAGCAACATTCAAGTTTATTTTCAAGGAACTGATCTCATTTCTTGTTGCTTCAAGATCCTCAAGTGCCACACTAAGTTGTCTCTGAAAAACCAAAATCCATTGAGTCAATCTCCCAGACCTTCCTCAAGCAATTAAGCTTCCTTAGAGGAACCAAGATCTGATACCAATTTTTGGAATCAGGTACCACTAAGAGAGGGGTGAATCAGTGATCTACCCGTTATCTTGTTTTTAAACTTAACTTTAAACCACCAGAAGCATACACTTGAAACTGAAATGCAGAAACATAAAACAATCAACCACAAAATCATAACACCGGATTTTTACATGGAAACCCAAATGTGAAAAACCATGGTGGGATTTGAACCCACAATATTATTCCACTATGGCCAGTAGCAAAACAATATTACAATATGGGGAATGCACAAGCATTCAGGCGCACTGCCTAGAGCTCACTACTCAAATAAAATAAGGGCTACAACCCTGAAAGGCTCACTGCCTTACTGATTAATTACAATGATAAATTATAGAAAAATAAACTCCAAAATAGCATCTACAATGCTTGTATGAGTTCCAGTTGAGTGCCAAATATACTAACTGAATCACCTCTACTATTCTGCTATGTTTTGTTATGTTCACTGTCTCAATTAGCTACCGGATCAATAATGTGCATGTGAAACTGTGCCAAAATGGATTCTCAATCACCACTAACTCGCATACAATCATATAATCCACCAAAAAGATCATCACTAAATTCTCAAAAACTAACCAACCTAATTTTATTAATTATTTAAGCCAACCAAGAATACGTTATATTCTCCAGCATCTCCCCCCCCCCCCCCTCCCCCTCACATTAATCTAAACAAAGGATAAAACATTCTATGGGTTGATCACAACAACCCTTCTGGAGACTTTGACCAAGCACCTTAACCTATCCTCCTTGCTCACCCAAAAAATACCAAACTAATCTCATTGATTGAAATATTTTTTATTGTAGAACTTGCAACCATTTGCACAACATGAGAGAATATTAAGTGTTTCCAACCTTCTTGCACAATGAGTCACCTTTCCTCCAAAAGTTCGCATCTCTTCCAAGTGTGTCTAATGTCTCCTCTAGTGCTACCAATGATAAAACAACTCTCCTTTAAGAGTCTACATCTCCTTCAATTATGTCGAATCCCTCCTCCAATTTTGTGGAAACAATACCTTCTCCAATGTACAAAACACCAACCAAATGTGAATATGCCAAGTGAACCCACAAGAAAATCTAAACCCCTTGGTCCTTGAAAGGATAAAAATAATGCAATCCCCACTTTTCTTTTGGGACACAAATGAGAAAAGGATGTGCTTCTCATGCATGGATCACCACTGAGTGAGAAGTAAGCTCGACATGATAACAAATCTCCTTCCTCCATTTTCGCCAACCTCCAATGATATCTTGTTATTCTTTATTCATTTGATGTCTTACTTGACTCTAAAATAAAACAAACATGTGAATCTTCAAAAACATAAATGACTCCAAGAATACAAACAACATTTGATATATGTGTGTTCATAATTACTATATTTTTTATTTTATAATATATGAAAGATTTATTACATTTTAATTTTATGAACCTAATATTACTACATCTTGTAGGATGATGCTTTCAACATTAGAATCTTAAAATTAAATTTATTAGTTTTAATTATAAAAATAAAAAAATCTAATTACCAAATAAAACTAAAAATTAAAATTTATCCATATCTTATCATTGAACTATATTATTCATAAAATAAAATTTTATTTTATATATTAATGTCCCTATACAAAACTCAATCCACCAAAAATTTAAAAAAAAAACACATTTATATTAGTAATTAATACACCCTTCACTATCTACATGAAGAGTTTAACAAAATGAAACCATGGTCAAGGTCTATTTTTAGCAAAATACCCTTTAACACAACATTGTTTTGATTTTACAACAGGTTGCTGAACAAGAAAGAACATTTTGTAACAGCATGGATAACATAACCTATTATGTGGAAAGTAGGACACGAGACGCAATGAAACAAAACAGATCCCTTTCTGCAGGATAACGAAAGAAATAAAACAGAGCAAGTCATTCATTCGGTTGTCGCTTCATGGCAGTGACAAATAGATTAAAGTTATTCGATGAGGAGCCCCCGTCCTTGACTGCATCCCTAGCAATTATCTTCAATTTTTTCGCTTCCTCTCTGATCTTCAGGCCTTGTTCCGATTCCAGCAAAATCTCCACACTTTTCACAAATTCCCCCTGCTCTATAATTCCTTGGCTATTCGCATTGAATGACAGACCCAATTTCCACACTTCCACAACATACGTGCGGTTAAGAAATTGATCTGAAAAATGAGGCCAACAAAGCATGGGCACGCCCATGGTGATGCTTTCCTGTACAGAGTTCCATCCACAGTGAGTCACAAAACAGGCTATGGAAGGATGAGTTAACACCTCTAACTGTGGCACCCACGAAACTAAGCAACCTCTATCTCTCACGCGCTCCAAGAAACCAGCAGGAAAAATAGCTTTGCTTCCTTTCATTAGATCGGAGCGTACAACCCACAAAAATGGTCTCCGTGTGGCCTCCACTCCCAGAGCAAGCTCTTCCAATTGCTTTTCGCTCAGACCTGCCAAACTTCCAAAAGATATGTAGATCACAGAGTGTGCACACTGTTTATCTAACCACTGTAAGCAATCTGTGTCATTCTTCCAGAAGCTTGGAAGGACCTTCGTGCTTGTCCTGCTATGGAGAAACTCAAGAGGAATTAGAGGACCTATTGGATAAACGCCCACTTCTTTCGACAACGTTTCCACAACTGGAGCTTCAATCTCTGAGAAAGAATTGAAGAGAACCCATTTGATGGCCTTGATTTCTTCTCCCATGCGAATCCCTTTCCGAAACATGTATTCGCCTGCCCACAACCACGGAAGATCTCCAGAATGCAGCGCCGGCATGCAGGGAAGATATTTCATTTTTTTTTCTTCCTTTGCAATTCCTTCACATAAAACCCACAAAGATGAAAGAGGTTTTGAAATGTCATTTGCATCATCAAATAAAAACTAAAATCGATTGAAAGAGTATGATTATATGTTACCATCAGAATGAAGGATGCCAAGCGAGACCAGATGGGCACTAAAGTAGCGCATGGCGAAGAGTGAAACAGGAGAAGTGTGAAAAGCGGCTAGGGGAAGTTTATGGAGCGTGGCTACTGGTTGCAAGCCAAAGCACATCCAGACATCTGCAATTATACAGGTGACCTTGTTTTCTTCTTCCCTGGCGTTTATTTCCTGAATGACTCTATCAATTACAGAAGGCCCCATGTCCTTTGCCAACGCCTCAATTCCATTTTCAATGCCTTTCAGAGTATCAATAGGCGCGATTTCAACGGGAACGGATATCATTCGGATGTTATCAAAGAAGGAATTTGGAGTGTTGGCTGTGAGGATGCGGTTATGATTGCTATCGGAGTTGAGGAAAGTGACGAAGAATTCATTAGAGACGAGCTTCCAGGCGAGCTGCATCATGGGATTAACGTGACCTTGTGCAGGAAGAGGAATGAGAAGAGCGTGGGGAGCCATAGCTTAGCTCTGTAGCCCTCTCCAGAGCGACACAGATCTATTATTCTTCTCAGCAAACAAGCCAAAATATAATGGTTTAAGTAAAAAAACTTTGTGAATGATAGAAAATCGTCACTATAAAAAATATAATGGATGAAACATCATTTTTGAGAAGGACCCATGCCTGAAAACTTTTGCCTCTTATTCAATATCGTATAGTTCGATCGCACGCATCTAGCTTTTCGACTCTTCGTTAAAGACATAGTGAATATTAGTTTTAACATTTTGATAACCAGCTAGTGCAGCGGCCCCACCGAGCTCAGCTATATATTAGTTTTCTTAAACTTTGCCTCTATGTATTGTTAAAGGGCATAGCCTAGCCAGTACAATAAATTCGACGTGTTTTCCAAGTTTCTATAGATATGGCAATCGGAATATTTGAATGCAAAATGAAAGAAAAATAAGAGAATTTTATACTAATATAATATCACAGATAAGTGTATATAGTTTTATGTTTAATTATTTAATTTATTTTAGTTATTTTGATATATCTATTGATTCGAAATTCAATTGAATATTTTGTTTCTTTTATTTAAAATATATTTAGTCTAATTTTTATTAATTTATGATTGTAGGCATAATCACATCTTTTATGTTTCTAAATTTCAAATAATCAAGATTAGCTATTTTTAGATATGACTGTTATCTATCAATATGGGTATCAAAATTTAGAGAGAGAGAGAGAGAGAGAGATTTGTATGTATAAAGATGTCATCCTAAGACATAATGGAATAACAAAACATCAAAAGCGCGAAAAAAACATTCCTCTTTTTGCATGAATTAGTCATCAATTGTAATTTATAATTAACATTAGCAATCAATAATAATCATCCATCAACAATCAACAATTGACATTAATCATCAAAATAACACTAAATAACTTTTCTAACACAATCCCTCATCAATTTGCATCCAATTTTAATATAGGTTCAATAGCTAGCTCAACAACATACATTATCACATCACATCAATTTCAGTGTTATTGTTAACTTAGACTTAACTAATATTGAAGGAAGTCTTAAAAAATAATTCTTATATAGAAAGCCCAATGGTGCTCCTTAGTGTCATGCCTTTTTTTCTTTCTTTATATATCATTATACAAATAAGATTTGTAAGTGCTTGAAATTAGTTATTCTTGTATTAAAATCATGAAAAAATATGGATATGGTTGTATCTATTAACAAGATTGTTGACACAGTGTATCCTAAACACATAATTTAGTTATAATTTATCTCTTCTCTCTAATCTAGAATGTAATTTTAGATCTTAGATATGAGTACTCTATCACTGCATCACATCAATTGAAGTTAAAATTGTATTTATATATTTTAATTTTTATACAAATCATTTTTAATTTCAATCTTAGTCAACTTTAGTTTTTTTCACATACCTAGAATATATTGATTTTATTATTAAACATTTCACTAAGCATTATTATAAAGGTCTTTTAGTAGAGAAAAACTTTAACTCAATAAAGGATACTAAGTCATAAAATAATGCATAGAATGTATAATAGTCAGATAATTACTGAGTCAATTATAAAATAATACATAGATTTTATAATAATTGAATAATTCAAACTTGTTTAAGATTACCTTAATTTCTTTAGTATATTTAAAACATACTAATATGGAATAAAGTATACCCTATATATATACAGAGAAGGTAAATTAAGGAGATATTGTTAAAAATGGTAGAGAAATTTGATAATCAAATTAAGCCATTATTATAAAAACTATAAAACATAGAAACAATGTAGAAATTTTTTTTAGATAATAATTTGTTATATTCTCATGGCTTTCTATAGCCTTATTTTTTCCTATGAAAATTACCTATGGGAATAACTTTCAAAAAACTAACCCACCCAATTATATTAATTTTAATCAAACCAAGAATAATGTAATATTCTCCAACATTCCCTCACTTATTATATTAATCCAAATAAAGGTTGTCACATTGCGTGGGTTGATCATAGAAACCCTTATAGAGACTTTGATGAAGCACCTTCACCAATCCTCCTCACTCACCTAGGAAACACCAAACTGACCTCAACAGTGTATCTCCTGAATGTATAACCTACAACCATCTGCACAACATGAGATAGCATTAAGTGACCAACTTCCTTACACAGTGAGACACCTTTCCCCAGAAATTGCACATCTTCTCCAAGTTTGTCTAATTCCTCCTCTATTGTTGCACATGAGATAACAACTCTCCTCCAAGAACCTACATCTCCTTTGAGTGCATCAAATCCCTCCTCTAGTGTTTTCAAAACACTCTCTATCCTTTGATGCACAAAACACCAACCAAACATGAATACACCAAGTGAACCCACAAGAAAAGCCTAACCCACCTTGTTCTTTGAAGGGACAAAAATATTGTCAAGCCCCCTCTTTTGTTTAGGAACACAAATGAGAAAAGAATGTGTTTCTCATGCATGAATCACCCCTAAGTGAGAAGCTATCTTGGGATGATAAAAGGCCACATGCCTCCATTTTCTCCAACCTCCAATCATATATAATTACACTCTATTCATTTGATGTCTTATTTGGCTCCTCAATAACACAAGGATGTGAATCTTCAAAACATAAATGGCTCCAATATTACAAATAAAATTTGATATGTGTACTCATAATTAAAAGAAAAGAGTGGGTATCAAATTCAAATGACCTTCTAATGAAATCTCTATAAATTCTTTCCCTTCGAACGTAGCATTAAAGGAAGTACTACACTCTTTCAAAACCCAATTAACACAAAAAGCTATTCTTACAAACCATCTTTTCCATGTATAAAAATATTTTTACTCCCAATAATTTCTCTAAAATTTAGAGAATAAATTTACAAATTATATGATTAAAAAATACTTCTACGCTCCTTTTTCGGTCTCCGAGATTGAATCATTGATGGAATGCTAGGTAATTTAATTGGATTAAATTTGCACCTTCCAATTCACCTCTAATTTTAATATTTTCCTTAACATTCCCTTATAAAATTTCTCTCGAATTCATGTTTAATCAAATTATAAAATGACTTAAGTAGCTATCATTTGGAACAACAATCAAAACCTATAAAATGACCTCCAACAACTAGAATGTTTCTTCTATTACTAGCACTATTTTGGCAAAGTGTTTCCTTTTATATGCTTTTATTGTCACACTTTTTCTTCTACTTCATTCAACAAATATCGCCAAACATTTACAATCTTCAAACTCGTCTTACCTGTTTGGGACTGTGCTCTAATATTATGGACCCAAAATGCTACCCCAATGTGAAACCTTCAAATTTTCCTCTCCATGTGTGGATTTAATATTCATCTTAAATAGCACAATATCTCATATGGAGAGGCGTGGGTTTGGCATTACACCTGTTAAGTGCATTTCCCTGAATCTAAATAATTTAGATGCCCATCATACTAGATTCTACATTCCAACACCGAGCACAATGATAGCAGCTAGCAACCTTTACCATGGTTTTACACCCTTTTGACACCTTCTATGCAACCTTAATAAACTTAATTTCTACCATAAATCTCCCTCTCAATTAATTCCTCAAGCTCGTCTAATGCTCATAATGAACAAGGACTGAACAACCTTAAGGATTATGTTGAAGATGAGGACCTAGATGTTGAAGGAGAACTTAAGGAACAACATGTTTGACAAAGGATCACTAAGGAGATGGAATACCTTAGTGTGCGAGTTGAGAACTTGGAGACACCTCAGAATTGTCTAGGGTGTGAAAGAAATAGGGACTGGATAAGGAAGCTAGAGGGCAGTATACAAGACTTGATAAAGATTATCAATTCCTTATGCAGAATTGTGTTATGCAAGTTGTGACTATTTCTAAGAGGATTTAGAAGAGGAAGAAATGATAGGATTAAAGGATGTTGGAAGGTCAAAGGCACAAAATAACTGCAACTTTCTCTTGTGGGAGGAGAATATAAAGATATTTAAGATGGTTGGGGCTACCTTGTTTAGTGCTCTTATATTTTCTTGGGTTTTTCTTAGTTCTAGGTCCTCTGTTGCTTTATTTTGGTTGTGGCTCTTTCTCTTTAGATTGGTACGTTTATATTTTCCCATGGTTATTTTGTTAAAACTCTTTGATTATGGGGGCTTGCTCTCCAAGCCTATTTTTTGGCTGAATGTTTTTTGAAGTGTTGAATTGTATGGGTTGGGGCCCTTCCCCACTTTACTTCACAAAAATATTTGCCTTATTTCTTAATTAAAAATATTGGTTTTAGTTAGAGGTGCACAACTCATATGGGAAGATTAATAAGTTAAAGTATATTTGATTTATAAATCAGGGATACAACAAAACAAATAAACATAGAATAGGAGTAAGACCACACAACATAAAGTAAAAATAAGATTTGAAGGAAACAAAACACTTCATCATAATCATAAAATAATTATGATTAAATAGAAGAACATAAAGGAACAAGAGTATGTACACACTTTAAGATCATATTACACCAAGAAAAAAAATCCTTTAAGTAGTGTCATTGAATGGGCAGTTTCATGAAATTTTTTATCCAATACTTAGAGATAGAAAGGACTTTACCTACATTGACCATCAATAATATAAGGGCCTAAACAAAAGGCATCAAAACTTATATGTTTTCTTGTAAGAGAAAATATCCCAAAAACTCGTTTCTATGTTTTCTTTTAAGAGAAAATATGTCAAAAAACTCATTATTATTTCTGTATAACACTAAACATAATAATTAAACATGTATAACACTAAACATAATAACTAAACATGTAAATATTCTACATTAACTCTAGAAGGAGAATTTTATAGCAATTTATTTACAAAAAAATTAATATGATTATAACATATAAACAACACTTTAGAAGAGGAATAATGAAAGAGATAAATCAAAAGTTGACACGACAAAAATTCTCACTTGTATTTCCCCCCAACCCCTCCCCCCCCCAAAAACACGCACACACACACACACCAACAAACACACTCACAAAAATTTAATAGGATTATAGCGAGATAGGTTCGGACCTATCTGGCTTTAATTAATCATAATGACAATTTAGAAGAGGAATAATAACAAAGATCGAATAGAAGTTGGTACATGAGAAAGAATCATCACCTGTTGACCGACACACACCAACAAACACACTCGCACACACCTCAAGAAAAGTTTTTGAAGTAAAGCTAGGCTCGAAAGAACTCCCAATATCCTATTCAATAACAAACAATGATTACAATACATTCCCTAACAAAAAAGAAATTAATAATATCCAACCTTTAAAAAAATTAATAAAATAATATTAATGAATCCAACATTATATTATTAAAAAAAAAATTAAATTATACTCTCTAACATTCTATATAAAAAACTCAATTCAGCAATGATACCCAAAACATATCGAGATCATTAATTGATACAGTAACAACATCAACTATGATGAAATTGCACGGCGTTAACATCCTTCATGAAGAGTTAGCAAAATGAAAGCATACTTACTAATTAAAGTCCATTTTTAACACAACATTGTTTTGGTTCGACATAACCTATGTCGAAGTTGGAGACGAGAAGTCCTGCTCAGGATAAAAGCATTCCTTTCTGCAGGATAAACGAGCTAAGTAAAACAAAGCAATCGCTCCAGAAAGCAAGTCATTCATTTGGTTGTCTCTTCATGGCAGTCAAAAAGAGATTAAAGTTATTCCATGAAGAGCCCCCGTCCTTGATTGTATCCCTAGCAATTCCTTTCAATTTTCTCGCTTCCTCTCTTATCTCAAGGCCTTGTTCCGATTCCAGTAAAATCTCTACACCTTTCAAAAATTCTTCCTTCTCTAGAATTCCTTGGCTATTCGCATCCAACGGCAAACCCAACTTCCACACATCCACAACATACGTTCGGTTAATAAACTGGTCTGCAAAATAAGGCCAACAAAGCATAGGCACGCCCATGGTGATGCTTTCCTGCACAGAGTTCCACCCACAGTGAGTCACAAAACAGGCTAAGGAAGGATGAGATAACACCTCTAACTGTGGCGCCCAGGAAACTATGCAACCTCTATCTCTCACTCGCTCCAAGAAACCAGCAGGTAAAATAGCTTCGCTTCCTTTCATCAGATCGGAGCGCACAACCCACAGAAATGGTCTCTGTGTGGCATCTAATCCCAGCGCAAGCTCTTCCACTTGCTTTTCACTCATAATTCCAGTACTTCCAAAGGATATGTAGATCACAGAGTGGGTACACTGTTTATCTAGCCATTGTAAGCATTCCGTCTCATGTTTCCGTAAGCTTGGCAGGACCTTCGTGCTCGCCGTACTATGGAGAAACTCAGGAGGAATTAGAGGGCCTATTGGATACACGCCCACTTCTTTGGACAACGTTTCGACTACTGGAGCTTCGATCTCTAAGAAAGAATTGAAGAGGATCCATTTAATGTGCTTGATTTCTTGTGCCATGCGAGTACCTTTCCGAAAAAAGTATTCGCCTCCCCACAACCACGTAAGATCTCCAGAACGCAGCGGCGGCATGGAGGGAAGATATTTTGTTTTTTGATCTTGCTTTGGAATTCCTTCACAACAAAATCCACAAGGATGGAAAAGCTATTTAAATGTTGTTTGAATCATAAAAGAAAAACTAAAATCAATTAAAAGTGGATGATTATATATTACCATCGGATGAAACGACACCAAGTGAGACCATATTGGTAATGAAGTAGTGAATGGCGAAGATTGAAACGGGAGCAGTGTGGAAAACGGCGAGGGGAACTTTGTGAAGCGTGGCTAGCGGGTGTAAACCAAAGGACATCCAGGCGTCTGCAATTATACAGGTGAGCTTGTTTTCTTCTTCCCTGGCATTTATTTCCTGAATTACTCTATCAATAACAGAAGGCCCCATGCACTTTTCCACTGCGTCCATGCCATTTCCAACGCCTTCCAGAGTATCCATAACTGGGAATTCAAAGGGAACGGATATCATTCGGATGTTATCATGCAAAGAATTTGGAGCGTTGGCTTTGAGTATGCTGTTATGATTACTGTCAGAGTTGAGGAAAGTGAGGAGGAAACCATGGGAGACGAGCTTCCAGGCAAGTTGCATCATGGGATTAATGTGACCCTGTGCAGGAAAAGGAATGAGAAGCGCGTGAGGAACCATGGCTGAGCTTAGCTATACACCTGAATCGAGAGAAACACAGATGTAATATTCTTGTTAGCAAAGAAGCCAAAATATAATGGGTAAAACATCGTTTTGCGCAGAGATCCTCGCCTGATAACTTTTGTCTCTTCGACCATATCGTTTAGCGACTTTTCGCATCTAGCCTTTCGACTGTCTCGTAGCATGCATAGTGATTATTGCATTATGCCGATCAAATTTTATCTTTACGATAAAACGTTTCTTATGTATAGACAGCCGCGGCTATTCTAGCTTCAAAACAGATTTTTCATACAGTGTTAGTGACAGGTTAGTCAATCACAGCCATTAAATGTAAAATCGACAGTGTAAAACACATGACTAACACGCGTGTTAGTCAATCCATACTGTCTTTTTATGACCAGAATAGTCGCGTCCATGTATAGACATGACAATCAAAATGATTGAATATATATATGAGTTCGATATTTTAATATATAATTTTAATATTTTTTAATTATTTAAATATATTTATTAACTCAAGATTAATTTAATATTTTGTGGTGTCTATATTTTTTCTTCAAAATATGTCTAGTCTGATTTTTAATAGTATTTGATTATGTTTTTAATAGGATTGCACAAGTCACATTTCATATGTTTTTAAATTCTAAATTACCAATCTTAATAATTCTAAGATATGATTATTATGTTGTATTTATTAATTCGTTCTTTAATCTAATATTTTGTCATGTTTAGTTTCTTTGTTCAAAATATGTCTAGTCTAATTTCTCATAACATGTGATTATGTTTTTTATAAGATTGTACACACAATCACATCTCTTATGTTTTTAAAAATATTTAACCTTAATAATTCTAAAATGCAATTAAATATTATCAATAGTTTGAATTCATACGCATAGAATTCAAAACATTAAATTTGAAGTTTTATTTCAAATGCTTGTGAAATAATTTGAATGAAAAAGTTGCTAACTTAAAGAATGAATTAACTAATGGAGAAGATATGAGAGGATAATTATGGATCAAGTTTAGTTTGTGTAAATAGATAATTAACTCATTTTACTTAAATAACAAACTATAATTTAATTAAATGATTAATTTTAATAGATAATTACTGATAATAAAAAATTAATAATAGTGGATTATTAATAATAATAGATCATTAATGATAATACCTAATTAATGATATGATTATAATTAATAAATAAATAATACAATAATAAGGAGAATTCTTTTAGTGTATGTTGCATTTTGCCCTTCATTAAGACGATATTTGAAGTGACATTATTTCAAAGAAAATAAAAGTAATTAAGAAGTAAAACATAGAAGCAATGTACAAAGCAATGATATGCCTCACTTGAGTAGGAAAAAAAATGACAATTTAGTTTGTGGAATGATTGATGCCTCCTCGAGATCTTATCCATTCAAAAATTATATGAGTGATTTCTTGAAATAAGAGATTTGAAAAATATGTCAAATGAAATTTCAAAAATGATGGAAGAAAATTAAAACTAAGAGATAGATGCAATAAATTTAATATGGTGATTAGTTGTGATGATTTGAGGAGAACAACCTTCATGTTATATAGCAATGTATATCAAACCAAGATGATATGTAGCTAATGCATGGACAAAAAAAAGGAAAGGTCATTTGGGACATGGAAGACCATGTTGTTGTTGTGATGATATATTGTATGGACCATGATAAATGAAAATAAATAAAAATACAAAATATCAAGCAACCAAGCATGCACTACAATGCAAAGACAAACGTCATCTTTCCCCTAGTCAAGATGATAAAAAATTGATTAATTGATAATAATGATAATGTTATTGATGTGGGAAGGATAAGTCCAAAAATAATGTGAGGATTATGTTATTAATTTTGAGAACAATATGAGGACTGGGTTAATAGATTGCATGGATAAGGATTGTTGCATTTCTATGGACTACTTTTGAGATTTTATAGAATGTGGAGATTTTAGGATAGGTGGATTGAAAAGTTTGAGGAGTTTTGAGGAATATTTGAATTGCTTAGGATTGGAAGCTTGGAACTTGTCATGATACCATTACATATTTGACTTTATAGCCAACTTAATCATCTCTTCCACATAATGATACCATTCAATATTTGAATTTACAACCAAAGTTCAAGTACACAGATACACCTTGCTTCATATCAACTCTCACTTCTACCATAAGGCAACTCATCACAACACTACATTATTTGTTTAGATAGGTGATAAACATTTCTCATAAAATTTGCATCTCCCTTGTTCTTCTTAAACATTGATTTTATGGTTTCTCTCGACATGGGATGTCTTCTAAATTGTGACAAAAACTTTGACACTTAGGGGCCTCGTCTAAATATGTAAATAGTCATTTTTCCCTTACTCCATAGGCTAATTACATTTTTCAAGGTTCTACTCTATTTTTTTTTCTCCTTCCCCATCCATTTGGCTATACTCAAACTCCTCTAACTCTATACAACTTTATGGGTTCTCATGTCACCAGAGATATTCAAGACCTTAAATTTCAAGTAATGGAGACTATTGAGAACAGCAACATCTATAGATAAACTTGAAATATAAAGCTTAAACCAATGACAAAGATTACATAATGAGTTGCTACCCAAGGCCAAAACCCATATATTATATCCTCCTCAATGGAATGAACAAAGCTGCTAACATTCCTCTTTTACAACCAATCTTTCATCATTTTCATAAATTATGCATTATATTTATAAAAAATAAAGGGATGGCTTCACAAGAAATGGAGAAACACAGAGAAAAGAACTGCTATATAGAACAATGCCTCACATGCTCAAGATAAATTTGCTCTGATATCAAACTAATACAGACACCTAGCTCAGCACAAACTTTTAAATCTAACTTTTCCAATACACAAAGACAGAAACTTGAGAAACATTCAAGATTCTTTATTATTACTCACAAAAAACAACTATAGAAGGAAATAGATAGATAATGTTATTAACAAGGGGTTAATTGAGTACAAATAAGAGCACTTAGAAAATAGCAAAGAGAATACACAAGATATATTTCCATTAACCGAGAAAATATTTTCATCACTCAAAAGCCCAATTCTCCTATCTTCCTCCTTCCCTCAAGTTACAAATCTGCAACCTAATATATCCTTTCATTTCTCTCAAAGATAATTACTCCTCATCAGACTCTAACTCTCTATTTTTAGAATCCATGTTGTCGCGATACCTAACAGTCTAACTCACTAAAATCTACTACTAAACATAATCAAAAGAACTAAATGTGTGCTGGCAGTCAGCTCCTAAGTTTAAAGAGTCATTTGCATCACTTTTAAATCTAATTATTATTTTTTTTTTTTTTACAACATATGAATGATTTATTGCATTATAATTTGATGAATCTGATATTGCTACAATTTATAAGATTATGCTTTCAACATTAAAGTTTTAACATTTAATTTATTACTGATATTAAAAAAAATTGAAAATCGAATTACTGAATAAAATTGAAATTTAAAGTTTCTCCATGCCTTATCATTGAATTATATTATTTATAAAATAAAAATTTTTTATTTTATACCATCTATATCTATATACAATACTCAATCCAACAACAATATTAAAACACAATTGTATTATTAATTAATACACCCTGCACTATCTACCTGAAGAGTTTAGCAAAATGAAAACATGGTGAAGTTCTATTTCTAATAAAATAGACTTTAACACAACATTGTTTAGATTTTACAACAGGTTGTTGAACAAGAAAGAGCGTTTTTGGAACAGCATGGATGACATAACCTATTATGTGGAAGTAGGACACAAGAGACAAAATGAAACAAAACAGGGTCCCTCTCTGCACGATAATGAAAGACCTGAAACAAAACAATGGCTCCAAAAAGCAATTATCTTCAATTTTCTAGCTTCCTCTCTTATTTCAAGGCCTTGTTCCGATTCCAGCAAAATCTCTAAGCCTTTTACAAACTCTCCCTTCTCTATAATTCCTTCGCTATTCGCATTTAATGGTAAACCCAATTTCCACACATCAATAACATATGTGCGGTTAAGAAACTGGTCTGCAAAATAAGGCCAACAAAGCATGGGCACGCCAATGGTGATGCTTTCCTGCACAGAGTTCCATCCACAGTGAGTCACAAAACAGGCTATGGAAGGATGAGATAACACCTCTAACTGTGGGGCCCACGAAACTATGCAACCCCTATCTCTCACACGCTCCAAGAAATCTGCAGGTAAAATAGCTTCGCTTCCTTTCATCAGATCGGGGCGCAAAAGCCACAGAAATGGTCTCCGGGTTGCCTCCATTCCCATAGCAAGCTCTTCCACTTGCTTTTCACTCAGAACTGTAATACTTCCAAAAGATATGTATATCACAGAGTGGGCATAGTGTTTATCTAACCACTGTAAACATTCTGTGTCATTTTTCCAGAAGCTTGGGAGGACCTTTGTGCTTGTCCTGCTATGGAGAAACTCGGGAGGAATTAGAGGACCTATTGGATACACTCCCACTTCTTTGGACAACGTTTCGACTAATGGAACTTCGATCTCTAAGAATGAATTGAAGAGGACCCATTTGATGTGTTTGACTTCCTCTGCCATACGAATCCCTTTTCTAAACATGTATTCGCCTGCCCACAACCACGGAAGATCTCCCGAATGCAGCGCCGGCATGGAGGAATGAAATTTTACTGTTTTATCTTTCTTTGGAGTTCCTTCAACACAAAACCCACAAAGATGAAAAAAGTTTTAATTTGTCATTTACATCATGAAATAGAAACTAAAATAGATTGAAAGTGTATTATTATATGTTACCATCCGAAGCAAGGATGCCAAGCGAGACCAGACTGGGACTAAAGTAGTAGATGGCAAAAAATGAAGTGAGAGCAGTGTGGAAAGCGGCGAGGGGAATTTTATGGAGCGTAGCCACCGACTGTAAGCCAAAGCACATCCAGGCGTCTGCAATTATACAGGTGAGCTTGTTTTCTTCATTTCTAGCATTTATTTCCCGAACTACTCTATCAATTACAGAAGGCCCCATGTCCTTTCCCAACGCCTCCATGCCATTTGCAATGCCTTCCAGAGTATCCATAACAGGGAATTCAAAGGGAACGGATATCATTCGGATGTTATCATGCAAAGAATTTGGAGTGTTGGCTTTGAGTATGCGATTATGATTGCTGTCGGAGTTGAGGAAAGTGACAAGGAATCCATGAGAGACGAGCTTCCAGGCGAGCTGCATCATGGGATTAATGTGACCCTGTAAAGGAAAAGCAACGAGAAGAGCGTGAGGAACCATGGCTGAGCTGAGCTCTACACCCCTCTCCAGAACAGCAAAGATGTAATAATCTTCTTAGCCAAAATATAATGGATGAAACATCATTTTGAGAAGGTACCCACGCCTGAAAACTTTTGTCTCTTACTCGATATCATATAGCTGTTGCATATATCGAACATTCCGCTTTTACCTTACCAGCATATTAAATACCTACAGTGTTCGAATGGACTTCACTGATTTTTTTGTTTAACGTTATTTATACAATATATGTCAAAACTTATAATAAGTCTGCTAAAAAAATATTATTGTTGTAATTGGAGTATAATACTGTAAATTGAGTTGGCATTAATGTTAAAAGGAAAAGAATTTTATTGAAACATGAGATGGAGCAGGTATATCTATAGGCCGGCATTATTAAAAAATAATTGGATTTTGTCATCGATTGAATTTGATGATCTCCCCTAGATTCTGTATTCTTTATTGTATTAAATCATAGGCGAGTAACGATAAATTGTTTATATTTTATAATTAGAACATATAATCCCAACATTAGAGTTTATGAATGCTCTCCAACCATTTATGGTAAGCATATATTTATTCCGTCATGAAAATGAACAATATTTGTCATCTTTACCAAATACAGAATTCTTACAATCAATAAATTACAATCCACCTTGTCTCTGAGATGATTAGGTAGTACTAAAGAATATAGGAACAAAGGAAATATAATTCATGATTATTAAATTTTGAAAATTGATATTAAATATACAGTTGGAGCAAGTTTCAAATGTGTTGCTTGTACTCTCCAGTTTCAAATTTTAAATCGAAGGAGTGTTAAATTAAAACAAGCAGAGAGAGAACATATAATAAACACAAAACAAAGAAAGAAAATAATACAACAAAAAACACGAGACACAAATTTATAGTGTTTCACCATAAAACTTATGTCCACTCTCAAGCAAGGAAAAACTCTTTATTAATTGTTATCCAATCTACATCATACATGGACTGCACACAACCGTTTATACTATCACACTCGGCTATGAGACCAAGAGTTGGGAAAATGTGAATGGTCATGTGACCATTGGGCTTCACATTCCCAACAATCTCCCTTGTGAAGGCCAATCGGTACAACCATGCAGTGTGACATCCCTGCTTCCATTTCTAAACTCCTAATACAACCAGCAAGCAAGATTTTAGCTTCACCAAACTTTGTTTGAGAACAATCTAGATTAATCTTCTCCAAATCAAATCAAAGTCAAAAACGTCTTCTCTTACTAATTTCTTAGACACAAACTCGCCCATCAAACCACAACCAGAAACACTTCTTTCAGAAGGTACAAAATAAACTCCTCCATCTAGAGAAGAACCCTTGAACACATCATCTCCAACCTTGAACACTAAAACATCAAATGTTCCAAGATCAAAAATAAATATAGTTTCATTATATCCCCTTTGCTCAAATGCCTTGCAAACTTTCCCTATGCTTCTACTCACACATTTTCTTCAAGCATTTTGACAAAAAATAATAGTCGCGCATCATGAATCCTTCTACCCTACACCAGTCCTACAACCATGGTTATCTAGGAAACAACATTTATGAAACTAAGAGGAACAACCCACTCTTCCAAAAACATGTTCCTTGACCGTTGCCTTAAGAACTGAGAGTCATTAGCTACTCCATAAGTTGGGCTACATACATCACTCCAACTCCCGTATGGAAATTGTTCCCAACCAGGGCTTTTTCCATAGGCCCACATGGCCAATAAAGTTGATATTAACATGTGACTTCTTGCACTCAAACTTAAGCGTAACACGGTGAACAAGCCTCTGGAGAAGTCAGTGATCACTATTTCGTGCTTCAGCTATATTACTCTCAACAGCATGAAGCTCTATAACACTTTTCATTACGCTTATATGTTAATCATCTTGGCCCTCTTCTCTATACAAAACAAAATCCCGAAAATGATTGCTTTCTATGGCAAGTCTATTTATGGCAGTCTTGGCAGGAGAAGCCAATTGCCCCACATAAGTGCCCACACCCAAATCACTGACCACATGTAGCAATTCTTCCCTCTCATTCATGCCACCTTCCAACATGGCGAATATATTTTCTACAGCTTCCTCATAGTCAATAAATTTCTCAACTTGGACCTTCGTTTCTTCCAGGTTATTGTTGAGGCAAATGGAGCGAGAAAGCTCCTCACCACAGGAATGCTTCTCTAAAGAATTCACAAGCCAGTATGAGTCCAAATTTGCTTGGTTGAGTCCTACCATGGTCGTCACCCTTGTTTCTCTTTGCATTGCCTCTCTTGGTGCAATAGGGGTTGCTATTCTTCTTCTTCTATTGGGCATTCCATTAGTAATATTGGGCATTAGATTCTCCCTTGTCTTCTTATTATGTTTTGTGGCTCTAATTATTTTCTCTTTAAATTCTTTGAACTCATCAAACACGTCTACCTTTCCAATTTGTTCAACTTCTCTATCAAAATCATTGTCTTTAGCGATAGAAACATTCTCATTATCATTGCCAAGCCTCCTAGGGCCATAAATTTGTGCCTCCTTGGTAGTGCTCCAAATTGCGTCCTCCTCATCTTGAGAGTCAAACTCCATAATGGATTCAATAGTAAATTCCCCAAGATGCACAAACACCTCCAAAAACATGGCGACCGTGAGATTCTAACCTTCTTGCTTCTCCTGGAATTTAAAGGATAAATAATTTGCTTCTGCCTCGAATTCCATATCTATAACAGACTCACTCTCACTCTACCCTATGTGGTTTAATTTATGCTCTGTATCCTTTGGTTGAAGAGACAATTTATCAAAACCCTCATGACCAAATTTTGAACCGAATGGCCCACCCCAAGCTCTCTGCTCTAAATTCGTAAGTTCTACTCTAATTTTCTCAACTTCACGAGCCATTGAAATAAAAGTCTTCCCCATTGCATCTTCCATAAATATCAATCTATCTATGAGAAATAGATTATCTTCCTTCAGCCTCACAATTTTATATAGTCCTCCTAGTTCTCAATCTCATCTTCCTCAAGTTCATCTTCATTTGCTTCAATGTCCTCTTCTTCAGTCGGATCCTCCTCATTTTTTCAGCCATCCCACCAATGTACATGACATATTCTTTCAATTTTTATAGGCACAACATCACTCTTTGTCAAATCTAAATTGTCAATAAATTCTTCAATAATAAGATCAGCCTCGTCATCTTCTTTCATCTCTACTCAATCACTCACCAAAATTTGATATCAATTATTAATTTAAAACAAGAAGAGAAAGAATATATAATTAACATAAATAGAGAGAAAATAATACAACAAAAACACAAAACATGAATTTATAGTGATTCGGCATAAAGGCTACATCCACTCTCAAGAAGAGAAAAACTCTTTATTAATTGTTATTCAATCTACATCATACATGGACTGCACACAGCCACTTATACAATCACATTCAACTGTGAAACCAAGAGTTGGGAAAATGTAAATAGTCATGTGACCTTTGGGATTCACATTCCCAAAAAGGAGAAGAGAAAGAAGGAAAAAGGGCAACTTGCAAGCTTGCATTATGCTCTATGTTTCCAACTAATCTCTATGTAGCATTTAGGATGTACATTTCACTGTATTTATTAATTAATTGAATCTACAGCCACTAACATGTATTGCATTATATCGAGTAATGATTTCATCATATCTTAAATATTTTGTACTGACGCATGTAGGTATCACTGGCACACTTTAAGCGTTGACCATTTAAGTGGTCAAGTCAAGAGTCTGTCATGTGAAGTCTTCTAATCCAAAATTTTTTTGTTCACTTAGCATTCCACATTTTTAATTTTTACATTTGTTGTTTCAGTTTCCATATTACAAAAGATAATAGTTGCATGGGGTCCAATTGTTAATATAGTACTTGTGGTTGTAACATCTAGTCTTCAAACATACTTATACTATATATTATCAATAATTAGTCCATGAGTAAATTAAAAACAACAAAATGTTAGTCAAGATAGACCCATAACATGAGAATTAATAAATGTTATATAAAAAACATAAATACATTCACAAACAAATGAAATGAAATAAGTACAATTTTGTTTCATATAAAATGTCATAACTATCTATATAACTTTGTTATGTATAAAATAAAGTGATCATTTAAACAAGATATTGTTGTCATAGTGAAAAAAATACTATTTTATGTGTACAACTACCGGGATAACTATGTCTATGCATTTTTATTATTTCATATTAATATTTTATCCTATCATGGATATGAAAGGTGGCCACAATAAATAACTTGTACTTTCCAATGAAATGTGAAGGATTGTCAAAAATTCTTATGATCATTTAAAGTTGAATATAAGTTGCATTTTATATAATAATGTGTCATTTTTATAACAACAAATAGCTCTTTTGTAGGGTTGGAAAAAATGTTGAACGGGAGTAGCCAAAGGTGGGGGTGTGGCACTAGAGTTTTGGGAGGCCATTGTGTTGCAGGCGATGTTGCAGCTTACGACGGTGATGGAGATGATGAGGATGATGGATGGCAGTTGAAGTCTATTTTGGGTGGGGTTCACTAGGACTCTCCATCCCTTCCTCGCTCATGATTGTCGGCTCTACTCAGTTCCTCTTTGCATGGATTGACTGGATCTTCCTTAGGGCCTCTGCTACTAGGAAGGATGGTATGTGTGTGGGGTTTGTGGATGCGGATGGTGGTGAGGTTGTTTCAGGAGGATCTTCTCTCCCTCTTTGGCACTGGGACAAGTATTTGGAACATCGTAGCTCCGCTTTTCCCTTCTTCTCTAGGGCCTTCTATTCGATCTGTAGCTTGGGAGGTGGAAGAGATATTGGGGGTAGTGTGGGGGCTCTTTTGGTGTGTGATGCAGATGTTTTTTTCTTTTGGCCAAAGGTTTATGTGTTTGGTGTTGTTGAAGATGGTGCAGTTGTGGCAGATCTGTTCTCTTTTGACGAGGTGGTGGGTTCTTTGGGGCCCTGGTGGTGCAGGGCACCTCTTGGTTTTGGATTTTTTTTTTGTTTGTGTGTTGATAGATGGTCCTACACCCTAGAATGGTGTTTTGAATCAATGTGGATCTTTGGAACCTATGAATGTAAAAAAGAACCTCTTGTAAGGTCAGTTGGCTCTAGGTCACTCATAAACCTAGTGAGCAACTCTGACCGTGGGTTCATCTAGGGTAGGAGGTATGTTGTTAAGTTGTTCCCTAAGTTTTTTTTAGGCTTAGGATTGGTCTACAAGTCCATTAGGGACTTTGGAATGTCAAAATTGAAAAGTTGTCAAAAGATGTAAAAAGTTGGAAAAGTTGCTAAGCAACATTTCCCCACCAATTGGCCAAGAAGTTCCAACGGCCTTAACAAATTGAAAATCAGTTGTAGCTGTTGGGGAAGGCCTATTTGTTCCTTAGAGATCATCATTGAGTTGTTTGGATGATGAATGTGAGAAGTTGGTGGTTTGAATAAATAAAAACTCAGATTTTACCCATTTTTACTGGTTTCTGTACTATATGATCTGATAGAGCATTGGTTGGCATAAAATTTTAAATTGGTTGGATTGTGGTGTGAGTGAAAGTTCAAATGCAAGTGGTCTGACTTGAATTGGTGAAGTCTGGAGCAAGTTTTAGGAAGTTTATCAAAAACTGTCACTCTAAGAACTGGTACATAGGGTTTCACCAAAAATATGACTCTAACCTGCAAATCCTATTGAGGAACTCATCGGCCCTTTGGGAAATGCAAGTTGAGGGTATGTACATTATTATTCCAAAGGGGTGAAATCTAGGGGTGAGTTTTGGTGTGGTTTCCACCATACCCTAGGTTAAAAAAAACCATGTGTTTAGCCTAGCCTTGAGGAGGAATGAGAGAACAAACACCTAAGGAGAGTTTGGGAACCGGTTTGAAAGGTGGTTTTGGTTCATTAGAAACCTTAGGAGAATCCCCAAGGGGTGATTTAGATTCTGCAACCTCATTCTTAAGTAGTTGTTTTGGAAAACAGACCTAATTAGGCCTATTAGGTCTGCCAACCCAGTAGGTGCTTAAGAGTTTTGGAGAATGGTAATAACTCTATCTCTTGGAATTGTATGTAAGTTCCAAAAGGGTACTCCAAAATGTAATTTATTCCTAGGGTTATTTGAAATAAATTTGAATTATTTGAGAAATACCGGTCAGACAGGACTACAAGGAATAGGCCTAATCGGGGGTTCCTTGACCCGAGTGCAGTAGGAAGTCTCTAAAATTGGGTGAAAGGCATGGTATGAGTGTCCTAGGTTGTCAAATATCCCTAACCCTCCTTAGAAAATGTTGTGGTTGATTGAGTATATTGTGTGTGGGTAGAACCCTAGTTGTGGGTTGAGACAAGCCTTCTCAAGGCTTAAAAGGGTGATTTGGGTCTTCTTACCTTCTTGTTGCCCACTCTGCATCAAGTGGTATTAGAGGCTTAAAGGTTCTTGAGGGTGGAAGAAGGAGATAGTTAAGATGTCAGAAGGAGAAGACGCTAGTAATGGAAGAAGGATGACCAACGTTGAATTGGCCAAGTTGGTAAGAGAGCAGGCGGCAGCCAACAAAGAGATGAGGAAAGAATTGGATAGGTTGAAGGGAAAGATGGATAAGAAGAAAGGAGACTCTGAAGAAGAAGAGGAAGAAGGGAATGAGGATTATTCCCTTTTGTAGGTGAGAGAAAGGATACCTGCAGATCAAAGAAGTTTCCTTGAAGCCCTTGAGAGAGTAGGTAGCAGAGATGACAAAGCAGGCCTACCTATGTTTACTGGGAAGATGAAACCAAAGGAGGTGATGGATTGGTTGGAGGCCTTGGAGAATCACTTTTGAGTGTGAAGATGTTCCTAAGAACCAAAAGATGAAGACTGCTAAGTCCAAGATGAAAGGATTTTCCCTTAGTTGGTGGAACTACTTGCAAAATGAGAGAGTGGAAGAGGGAAAGAACCCCATCTCATCATGAAAGAGGATGGTTGCAAAGGTGAAAAGACAATTTGTACATGATTATTATGATTTGACAATGCACAAGAAGTTTCATAGCCTAAGACAAAAGGATTTGGATGTCAGTGGATACATAGAGGAGTTCCACAAACTGTCCTTGAGAGCAAGGGTGCCAAAGATTGAAAAGAAAAAGTTGGCAAGATACATGAATGGCCTCAAGTATTCCATTCAAGATGAATTAAGTCTCTTCAATCTGGTGATAGGTTAACAAATGCTATCAGATGGCTCTAAGGATTGAAGAAAATTTTAGAAGAAAGGGAGACCATCAAGGTAGAGGAAGAGGAGGTAACTTTAGAGGAAAAGGTAGAGTTGGTGGAAGGGGAACATCTTCTAAACAACAAGGAGAGTCAAGTAATCAGGAATCAAAAGGAGAACCAAGTCACAGGGGTAGTTTCAAAGGAAGGAGACCAAATGGCTGAGGTAGATTTGGAGGTAGAGGATCCAATGTGTTCACTGGAAGGTGTTTCACATGTAATCAAGTTGGCCATCAGTCATTTAGATGTCTGAAAAACAAGGCTCTAACAGTCAAGGTGGAGAAAGGAGAGTTCATTTAGCATAGGAGGAGGACACCCAAAGTGTGAACTCCCTAGAACAAGGGGAGTGTCTGATGTTCCAAAGGACCCTCTTGAAGGTACCAACCGTCAAGGAGCCACCACAGAGGAAGACACTATTGAGAACTACTTGCAAGGTAAGTGGAAAAGTATGTAGAGTCATTGTGGACTCAGGGTCAATGGATAATCTTGCTTCAACTGAGATGGTTAGCAAGCTTGGATTGAAGAAATTTCCTCATCCTTGCCCCTACAAAGTCTCCTGGTTGAGCAAAGAGCAGCAAGCCTTGGTAAGTGAACAAGTTTGGGTTGAATTTCAAATAGGTGAATATAGAGACAAGATCTTGTGTGATGTTGCAGAGATGGATGCTTGTCATTTACTCCTTGGAAGACCATGGCAATATTATGTAGACTCAAGACATGATAGGAGGAAGAATGTCTACAAGTTAACTAAAAATGGTGTGCAATACACTATGACTCCACTACCAGATGATGGTAAGGACAGTCACGTTGTGACTAGTGTCATGTTAGTAGGTAAAGAGGATTTTATGCAGACACTTAGAGAGATGGGTACCCCATGCTTTTCCATAGTGGTGAAGCCAAGAGAAGAAGTGAGAAAGAAAATGGAAGACAAAGTTGAAGAAAGAACTGCAGGTCCTAGGGAAGTGAAGGAATTGTTGGAAAGATACAAGGGTATAGTTGCAGGAAGCAAACCAAAGACCTTGCCACCTTTCAGAGATGTGAGTCACTATATTGACCTTATACCAAGCTCAACATTTCCCAACAAAGAAGCATATAAATTGACCCCTGATCAAAATAAAGAACTTGCAAGGCAATATTAGTTTCTAGAAAAGGGATTCATAAGGAAGAGCTTTAGCCCTTGTGTTGTCCCTACAGTATTGGCCCCTAAGAAAGAAGGTAC
>NW_026729460.1:0-68942 GCF_030272615.1 Cryptomeria japonica | reverse complement strand
ATTTTTCAGATTTGAGTGCATGCAATTTAAAATTCATATATTCAATTACAAGCTTAATTTATTTGCAATTTTAAAAAATTTAGAGGTTAAACTCACAAAAACACTAATTTTTAGATTCAAAATTGAGCTTGTCATTTGTCTAAATTGGATTGATTGTTTAAGATATGAGAACTTGTCAATTTTGCAATTCATGTTTTCATTTACACTTTCAATTTTTAATTTTTTTAAAATTAAGTGGTTAAATCTTAAAACCCTAATTTTAAATTTTAAACTTGACCTTGTGGATTGTGTAGGTCTTCAATTCATTTTCAGATTTGAGACTTGGCTTTACTTTCAAAATTCATTTTCCCTCCTCGCAAAATTCAAATTTTCAAATTAAAATTTTTAAAATTAAGTGGTTTATGCAACAAACCCTAATTTTTAAATTTCAATTAATCTTGTCTAATTTTAAATCTTCCTTTAAGCAATTAATTGGATCAATTAAATCTAAAATATCTTTTTGTCCCTCTAGACATTATAAAAGTCGGCCCTTAGGTGTGGCCTTTTTGTTGTCCTTTCAATTAATCCTTTTATCAAACATCCTAAGTGTGTCCTATTTTGACCTTCATGGCTTAATTTTTCATATTCTGACATCTCCAATTTCCACATCCTTCTAGAATTCACATTAAAATCATAAAATATTGCTTCCTTGAAAATTTGGGAAAAAATTGGTCGAACCGTGTCTTCGAACCAAGTCGCTACCTACTTGGTCCTGACTTTTTCTGCTCAAATTTTGGGAGCTTGTTTTGACTATATTTTACTACACAATTATAGAGATTTGCAAAATTTTATTGGTTTTAGGTCACTCTAAGGTCAATAATAAATATGAATTTAAACATTTCCATTGTCAATTTAAATTTTAAAATTAAGTGGTTCACTACGAATACCCTAATTTTTAAAATTAAATTGATTTCTTCATTTCAAAATCTCAAAATTTTAATTAAGAGGTTCAAATTGGATAACCCTAATTTTAATTTTGACTTTCCCTCCTTTCAATTTCTTTTCCCTAGTGAATGAGTTTTACTACAATTAGTCCTACCTATAGTGTCCCCGTTAGAAGAAGTTGTAGAATTAAGGCTGCCCAAGGTTTAATTACCGAGGCAATGAAGCCTAATTTGGCTAGATTTTTCAATGAGGATATTGTTGCTTCTTCCCATCCTTCAGATATTCCTATTTATCCTCTTGATAATTCTCACAATGAGGAGGAATCACTAACTAGAGTATCTGTTAACCAATTGGCAAAGATGGACAATCAATTTGACAATCTTCAACAATGGATGAGTCAAGAATACCCAGATAGTGAAGATCATGCCTATGAAGAGTTTTGCTGAAAACCTAGGTCAAGTGAATCATTCTATTCCTTTGACAGCTTCTATGACTAGTGTTCCTACCTTCACATCAAATATCATGGCTACCTCTACACAAAATATCACACCTATAAATGTTAGTCATGGGGGAAATACCCCTTCTTTCATTCCTCTTACCATGAGTGTTCCCCTTGTTACCCAATCACATTCACCACCTATAAATGTTAGTCAAGGGGGCAACTCCTTTAATCACAATTATTTCATTCCTCCCATGAATCTTCCATGTCCTACCCAATCTTCTCCATTACCCAATTAGTGTTCCACCTCCTTATTCTCAACCTCTTCCTTCATTCAACAATGTTACTCCTCCCTCTCAATCCAACATGTCTAGTTCCAATCCTTCTACCGAAGCTACAATCAATAGTCTTTCCCAAACAGTATCTTCCTTACATCAACAAATAGCTTCCATGAATCAATCCAAGTATAATGTGCCCATATTTGATGTAGCGAGCACATTATCCCATGACATTGTTAGAGTAATCCCTCCTAAACATGTAGATGTCCCTTGATTGGAACTTTATAATGGAAAAGGTGATCCTTTAACTCATGTTAAAACATTCCAAACTTTGTGTAGTAACTTTTCTCACGATCAAAGGTTGTTATATTCAACAATTTAACAATAACATTGGTCCTAAAGTTACTTTGATTGATTTAATGCATTGTAAACAAGGTGTTAAAGAAAAAGTGACTGATTTTATTGGTAGATATAAGTATTTGTATTCTTAGATTTATTTTCTTGCGCCTGATCAATATATTCAAAATATTTTCATTGCTAATTTACAAAAAAGACATTAGGGATAAACTTCTTTTAATCGAGTTTACTTCCTTTCCGCAGTTGTGTGTAGTACTTCAAAATTATCATCTAACTGTGAGTCAGTTGGAACAATCATCTCCTTCCATGACTCCAAGTGATAAGGGTGATAGTGTTGAACAACTATTTGTGAAGTTCAAACCAAACAAAGGATTAATTAAAATCAATGAAAACAACAACAATAGTTAGTTCGTAGGTGCTATAGGTGTGCCTCCTTTGTCTAAATTCTTTAGAAGAGAAAAAGAGTTTACTCCTTTGAATGAATCTTTGCATAGAATTATGTCTCAATTAATACAAAAGAATATGTTGAAACTTCCCCAAATCAAACCATTTGATCCTGTTGGTGTAAATAAATATTCATTTTGGATATTATTACACTTTACTTAAGTTAACTTAGGATAATGCATCTCTTCATAGTTTGGATTTGAGACACTTAGGGAAGTGTGCACATAGGGATAGAGCTTGTAGGAGAAATTCCACCTTTTGTGGTCTTATTTTGCTGTTACACTCTACATTCGGTCGGTCATCCACCTCTTGTGGAATATTATATTATTTCTCCTACCTACCCCTAGTATTTCTTACCTACCCTTGTTTCTTATTGAGGCACATGTCATAATTGTGTGCTCATACATCCATATGGCCTTGCCTATATAAACAGGCCTATATTCATTGTATTGGTTAATCCAGTTGATCATTTGCATATTGATGAGAATACAGTTTGTTCTTGTCATTCTATTATCTCTCTTTTATGCTTTTCATTGTGCCCTTGATCTTGGCAAAATCCTACATGGTATTAGAGCCATTGGGGCTTCATTGATTGGTTTTTGGAGACATCGTGGAAGGCTTCTATTTTTGGATTTGGGGATCTTCATTTTTTGGGGGCGTCATATAGCGATTTGGACATCACCGCTGAATCCGGGAGGCCGTTTCCATAAATTTTGACTATAAAGTCAACCTATTTTGCTGAGAAATTTTTTTTCCCCATTTTGGCTATTATCGTACGGATTTCGAAATTTTTTTATTATTTTTCGGGAAAAAAAATTTTGAAAAATCAAAATATCATCAAAAAAAAAATCAATTTTTTTTTTTTTGGTTGTTTGGGGGTCCACAGACCCCCCCCATACTCTGTCGTACCCTGCAGGTCTGATGCCTGACTATACTCTGCAGTACTTGCAGCACCTGTCGGCCCGCACTCCTCCGAGGCCCACCGCCGCCAGTGCCGACCATCCATTCCACCTTCCGGCCGCCCAGACCACCCGTCGGTCGCCTCATCCTCCTGCCAGTCGGGACTCAGACATCGTCGTCGACCGCTGCACCTCTAACTCACCATGCGGAGCCCAGTCAGCTGCCGAGACCCCGCCATGCGGCACACATACAGTCCAGCCATACGCCCAGTCACTATCACATGCAGTCCAGCCGTACGCCACGTCACCCGCCATGCAGACTGCCACATCAGCCTGTCCGTACAATACGGACGCCCAGTCAGCAGGGAGGTGAAGTTTGCGCGATGGTCATATGGCCATCAAATTTAAGCCAGTGATTTGCTGACATCAGTGCCACATCAGCAGCTTTTTGAAATTTTTCAACCCCTCTCCATTGAGCTTTTCAGTTTTGCAGTCCAACTATGAAAGTCCATATCTTGCTCATTTTTGCTCCTTTTTTGGTGCAATTTTTTTTGAAATGGGCTAAAATTTCATGATCTTCACAGTGGTGTAGTTATTTTTTGATTTTGGTGCATAGGTTTTTTGAAATTTTCAGATTCTCTTAGCTATACTTGTCTAATCCTCAATTCTGCAACTACAAAGGCCTCGTTTGAGCTCATACGACCTCCTTTTCAGGTGTCAATTTTTTTGAAAGTGCATTGTTTTTTTGTCTACTTTCATAATCTATGATAAGATTTTAGAGATTTTGAGTGGAAATTGTACTTTCAGATATTGGTCTTATTTGGCCTATTAGGTACTTGTAATGTGCTTGGATCTTAGTTTAGATCTCTTGCATTATCAATTTGAGTCTCTTTTGGCCTTATTGAGGCAGTTGTAAAATTGTAATCAGAAGTCCACTTTGCCATTTTTTGCAAGTGGCCCATTGTATACGCACTAAGTATAAAGTGCCAAATCATCACTTTTGGGGGGGGTTCTTTGATTGAGTGAATTTGGGGGGGTGTCTTGTGTGATTGTGCCTCTCTTTGTGCTCTTTCCATTTTTGTTGCAATGAGTCCTCATAAATTTCCACCTTTAACTCCACATAATTATGCATCATGGAAAATTAAAGTTTGGAGTAATTTAATGGAAAAGGGTCTCACACATTACATAGATGGAACAATAACAGCACCACCTGATCCTAAGGCTGATCCAAATGCTCAATTAGAATGGCTTACAAATAATTGCATGGCTCTTGGAACTTTGCACAAGTATGTATCAGATGACCTCATTTTTCACATTGAGAAGTGTAAAACAATCAAGGAGGCTTGGGATATGTTTCAGAAATTGTATGGTCAAGTTGATGAAATTAGAGGCTATCAAATTGACAATGACCTCACCAACTTTGATCCCAAGAGTTTTGATACAATCCAAGATTATGTCACCAAAGAAAATGAGCTAAGAGCAAAGCTTAAGGATTGTGGAATTGACAAAAAGGATGCTCAGTTGATATTCAACTTGTTGGACAAGCTTGCACTAGAATATGTAGCATTTGTGTCTAGCTTCCAAACTCATCATTTGACAGTGGGGAGTTCCTATGTTATGCCTTCATTTGATGCTTTCACAAAAATTTTGATATTGGAATAATCTAAGTTGTTGAACATGGGGCTTCTCAAGTCTTCAAAGTCCAAGGCTTTGGTGGCAAATCAAGGGAATCAAGGAAGTCAAGGCAAAGATTCCAACAAGAAGAAGAAGCACTCTAAGTCTATGCCACACCAGGAAAAAGGACAATCATCCTCTCCATCACAAGGCAATTTTACATCCTCTTCCAAGAAGGGGACACCACCTAAGAAGGATAAACCAACTTGTGCATATTGCAAGAAGTATAGTCATGATGAGCATCGATGCCATGCAAAGCAAGTTGATGAGTTAACTAATCTTCTCAAGAAAAACAACATCAACTTGCCATCCGCCTACACAAAGAAGGATTCATCTCCTTCCTCTTCCTCACAGTCTAAGGGAAAAGGGCAAGCATTTGTGGCTACAACAGGTTCTTCACAGCAATGGATACTTGACTCGGGTGCCTCATATCACATGGGTTCTACAAAGGAGCAGTTTTCTTCATTGGAGCCATCTAAGGTACCTCACATTTACATAGGTGATGATACACAAGTAGAGGTTGAAGGGAAAGGTTCAGTTGACATGGATGATGGAACATTTGAGAATGTTCTCTATGTTCCTAACTTGTCTATCAACCTTCTCTCGATCTACCAAATCACTCACTATGGGAATGGGAAAAAGGTTGAGTTTACACCAGATTCAGTTGTGGTAAAGGAACTTGATGATGATGCCTTGGTAGCAGTGGGACAAGTCAATGATAACTCAAGGCTTTATTCATTCTCCCACTTTGTGCCAAGTTCACCTTCTAGGGCCTTGCTTACTCATTCAAATTCAGAAAGTAAGCTATGGCATGAGCGGTTTGGTCACCTCAACTACCGCTACCTTCAACAGCTCAGCACTAAAGACATGGTCTTATTTGGCCTATTAGGTACTTGTAATGTGCTTGAATCTTAGTTTAGATCTCTTGCATTATCAATTTGAGTCTCTTTTGGCCTTATTGAGGCAGTTGTAAAATTGTAATCAGAAGTCCACTTTGCCATTTTTTGCAAGTGGCCCATTGTATACGCACTAAGTATAAAGTGCCAAATCATCACTTTTGGGGGGGGTTCTTTGATTGAGTGAATTTGGGGGGGTGTCTTGTGTGATTGTGCCTCTCTTTGTGCTCTTTCCATTTTTGTTGCAATGAGTCCTCATAAATTTCCACCTTTAACTCCACATAATTATGCATCATGGAAAATTAAAGTTTGGAGTAATTTAATGGAAAAGGGTCTCACACATTACATAGATGGAACAATAACAGCACCACCTGATCCTAAGGCTGATCCAAATGCTCAATTAGAATGGCTCACAAAGAATTGCATGGCTCTTGGAACTTTGCGCAAGTATGTATCAGATGACCTCATTTTTCACATTGAGAAGTGTAAAACAATCAAGGAGGCTTGGGATATGTTTCAGAAATTGTATGGTCAAGTTGATGAAATTAGAGGCTATCAGATTGACAATGAGCTCACCAACTTTGATCCCAAGAGTTTTGATACAATCCAAGATTATGTCACCAAAGCAAATGAGCTAAGAGCAAAGCTTAAGGATTGTGGAATTGGCAAAAAGGATGCTCAGTTGATATTCAACTTGTTGGACAAGCTTGCACTAGAATATGCAATATTTGTGTCTAGCTTCCAAACTCATCGTTTGACAGTGGGGAGTTCCTATGTTATGCCTTCATTTGATGCTTTCACAAAAATTTTGATATTGGAATAATCTAAGTTGTTGAACATGGGGCTTCTCAAGTCTTCAAAGTCCAAGGCTTTGGTGGCAAATCAAGGGAATAAAGGAAGTCAAGGCAAAGATTCCAACAAGAAGAAGAAGCACTCTAAGTCTATGCCACACCAGGAAAAAGGACAATCATCCTCTCCATCACAAGGCAATTTTACATCCTCTTCCAAGAAGGGGACACCACCTAAGAAGGATAAACCAACTTGTGCATATTGCAAGAAGTATGGTCATGATGAGCATCGATGCCATGCAAAGCAAGTTGATGAGTTAACTAATCTTCTCAAGAAAAACAACATCAACTTGCCATCCGCCTACACAAAGAAGGATTCATCTCGGGTGCCTCATATCACATGGGTTCTACAAAGGAGCAGTTTTCTTCATTGGAGCCATCTAAGGTACCTCACATTTACATAGGTGATGATACACAAGTAGAGGTTGAAGGGAAAGGTTCAGTTGACATGGATGATGGAACATTTGAGAATTTTCTCTATGTTCCTAACTTGTCTATCAACCTTCTCTCGATCTACCAAATCACTCATTATGGGAATGGGAAAAAGGTTGAGTTTACACCAGATTCAGTTGTGGTAAAGGAACTTGATGATGATGCCTTGGTAGTAGTGGGACAAGTCAATGATAACTCAAGGCTTTATTCATTCTCCCACTTTGTGCCAAGTTCACCTTCTAGGGCCTTGCTTACTCATTCAAATTCAGAAAGTAAGCTATGGCATGAGTGGTTTGGTCACCTCAACTACCGCTACCTTCAACAGCTCAGCACTAAAGACATGGTCACAGTCTACCTTGAATCAGTTTTTCAGAGGGTGTATGTTCAGGTTGTTCCATGGGCAAGCATCTTGATGAGAAGTTTGATAAGGGGAAAGCTTGCAGAGCTTTGGAAGTTCTTCAACTTGTTCACAGTGATGTAGCAGGTCCATTTCCAGCACCTTCATTTAGTAAGGCCCGCTATGTTCTCACCTTCATTGATGACTACTCCCACTTCACTTGGGTCTACTTTCTCATTCATAAGAGTGAAGTATTTGATAGATTTCAAGACTTCAAGACTCGTGTGGAGAAGCAATCAGGGAAAGTGGTCAAGATTCTTCGCACTGATAATGGAAGGGAATATGTGAACAAAAGACTTGAGGATTTTTGTACATTTGAGGGGATTGATCTTTAGCATTCTATTGCATACACTCCATAGCAGAACGGGGTTGCAGAACGCAAGAATAGAACTCTCAAAGAAATGGCTAGCTGTATGATACATGCACATTCTCTTGATCCCACCTTTTGGGCATAGGCTATCAGTTGTGCCACACACATCCAGAATCGGGTTCCTCACAAATATTTTCAAGGTATTACTCCATTTGAAGCTTGGGCTGGTAGGAAACCGATTGTGAGACATTTTAGAGTCTTTGGGTGTCTAGCATGGGCTCGCATACCTCTGCAGAAACGCAAGGCATTGGAACCATAGAGTTGACCTTGCATATTTGTTGGATATCCTGAGGGTGTTAAGGCATACAGATTGATGGATCTAGAGACACATGAGGTGTTCATTAAGAGGAGTGTTCACTTTGAGGAAAGCTCTCCTAGCTTAGCCTCTCTACCTCCTCCACCTTCCTCCATTGTGGATAGTGATGTTAGTGATTCAGATGATGAGACTCCTACAACTTCAACTTGTAGGGTTACACCTCCGTAGGGTCCACTTGTAGTTGAGGAGCCTCTTTCTCCACCTCCACCTCAACCTCGTTGGGCTCGACAAACACTTGAATCCACTGGTTCTCTTGTTGGGGATCCTTCAGATACACGAAGAACTCGATCACAACATCAGGATCTTCCACATGCATTCATTGCTACCGCTTCCAATCCATAGACATTTAGGGAAGCATCAGGGATTCCTAAGTGGGACCAAGCTATGGAGGAAGAGTATAGTTCCTTGATGAGGAACAACACATGGGATCTAGTCCATCTCCCTAAGGGGAGAAAGATGGTTTGATGTAAGTGGATCTATCGAACCAAGTTTTCAGCAGATGGTAGTGTGGATAAGTATAAGGCTCGGCTTGTTGCGAAAGGTTTCTCTCAGGTTGTAGGTGTTGACTATACTGAGACCTTTGCACCTATAGCCAAGACGAACTCCATTCGTTTAACACTTGTTATTGCTACAGCTCATGATGGGGTTGTACATCAGATGGATGTGAAGAGTGCTTTTCTTCATGGTGACCTTGATGAGGAGATTTATATGGAGTAGCCATAGGGTTTCATCCAGGATACTTCCTTGGTTTGCAGACTAAGGAAATCTCTCTATGGCCTTAAGTAGGCCCCCAGGGCTTGGTACGCCAAGATGGATTCCTTTCTTCTCTCAGCAGGGTTCACCAGGTGTCATTCTGATCCGAATGTCTAAATTTTGCAACAGGATGACTCTCACTTGATACTTGTGCTCTATGTTGATGACTTGATCATTATAGGGAGTACTACATCCATCATTAGCAGGGTCAAATCTGCTTTGCATGATAGATTTGCTATGACTGACTTGGGTCTTTTGCACTACTTTCTCGGGATAGAGATTTCACAGTCACCTTCCGGGATTACACTATCGTAGCCCAAGTATGCTCTTGATCTACTTGCATGCTTTCATATGGCTGATTGTAAGCCTACCTCGACTCCCTTTCTTTCAGGAGTCAAGCTTGAGGCTCAGTGTTCTTCTCCACCAGTTGATGCCACTTTGTATTGTCAACTTGTGGGTAGTCTCATCTACTTCACTCATACATGCCCTGATATTTCATTTGCAGCTGGCATGGTTTCCTGCTTCATGTAGGAACCACATGAGCTTCATTGGAAAGCTGCCAAATGCATCCTTCATTACATCTAGGGTACACATCACTATCGGATTCACTATGCAGCAGGCATAGGACTTCACTTGGTTGGTTACACAGACTCCGATTGGGCTGGCGATCTTGATGATCATAAGTCTACTTCTGGTTATAGTTTTCACCTTGGTTTGGGCCCCATTTGTTGGCAGAACAAGAAGCAACATGCTATTGCTCTCTCTTTGACTGAGGCTGAGTATCGAGGTGCTATTAACGCAATGATTGAGACCATTTGGCTCCAGCAGATTCTCATAGAGTTTGGTTTCACCACTCCATAGCCGATAGTTCTACATTGCGACAATCAGAGTGCTATTGCAATCTCGAAGAACCCAGTCTAGCACTAGCGAACCAAACACATCGAGATTCATATGCACTATATCCGAGAGCTCATCTAGGAGCAGGTCATTGATTTGTAGTATTGTCCTACAATAGAGCAGGTTGTTGACATACTCACCAAACCTTTGACCGAGAGTAAGTTCCAGTAGTTGCAAGATCTCTTGGGGGTGTGGGATGTGTCATTAGGGGGGGTCAGCTGACTTCTCCTTCCTCTCTTATGGGGGGGACTTTTTCCTCTTTGATTTTTTTTCCTTCTTCTTTGAGAGTCTTTTGTACATTCATCTCTCTTTTGGGGGGAGTTTTTTCCCACTAGGTTTTCTCCCTTTCTCCATTTGTGAGAGATTGCATTGCATTGTTTTGCTTGCATTTGCATATTGTACATGGGTACCTATCATGGCCTAGTAGCTGGGACCCATCTTGCATTGTTGACTTGAGTCTTCATTCCCCTAAGTTGCACTTAAGGGGGGGTGTTGGTGTAAATAAATATTCATTTTGGATATTATTACACTTTACTTAAGTTAACTTAGGATAATGCATCTCTTCGTAGTTTGGATTTGAGACACTTAGGGAAGTGTGCACATAGGGATAGAGCTTGTACGAGAAATTCCACCTTTTGTGGTCTTATTTTGCTGTTACACTCCACATTTGGTGGGTCATCCACCTCTTGTGGAATATTATATTATTTCTCCTACCTACCCCTAGTATTTCTTACCTACCCTTGTTTGTCATTGAGCCACATGTCATAATTGTGTGCTCGTACATCCATATGGCCTTGCCTATATAAGCAGGCCTATATTCATTGTATTGGTTAATCTAGTTGATCATTTGCATATTGATGAGAATACAGTTTGTTCTTGTCATTCTATTATCTCTCTTTTATGCTTTTCATTGTGCCCTTGATCTTGGCAAAATCCTACAGATCCATCTAAAATAACTTCCCCTTACTTTGATGCTAAATCTTTTTGTCAATGTCATCATCAGCCTGGTCATGATACTGAGAAGTGTTTTTCATTATGAAGTAAGATTCAAGAATTGGTTGATAACAACACTATATCTATGGTAGATGTGAATGATAAGGAAACAAATCCGTAGCTCCTCCTAATCAGAACATTTAAAATTTCACTGATCCGTTACCATACCATTCCACTAATGTGATTGAGACTAAACGTCTTGCTTTCCCTACCAATGATGTGAGCCTTCAAACTAATAACATGGTGAACCTTGTAGACCAACATGAGCCTCCTAAATATTTGTGCATAACATTTGATCCTAGTGAGACCATTAAGGCACTTGATGACCCATTATACATAAGTGCAAAAATTAAAGCTATACTCACTAGAGATGTCCTTATTGATCTTGCTTGCATGGTTAATGTGATAACTGAAGAATTTTTTTATACTTTGCAATTGTATCAAGTGATATATGATGATACTGGGGTGATAGTTAAAGTCTTTGATGGCTTCTATTGTCGTACTATTGGTTCTAGAAGACTTCCTACTGATGTTGGCACTAAATACTTAGATGTTCAATTTTTTATCATTCCTACATCTGATCAATTTCGTGTGAAGTTGGGACATCCTTAGATCTCTTCCATGAAAGAGATTGCTTCTACTGTTCACAAGTGTTTGAAATTTCCTCATAATGATAAATTCATAAATATTAATCATAGCATATTTCAACCTACAATGAGGCATGGAGATGTTTGTCTTGATTATTTTTTGTCTGAACAATTCAAGCCTCTTGAACCTAGAAGTGATGCTCTTTTTAGATCATACCAAAAATGGAAAAATGAAATGATTTTATCCTTGAGAAAACCTAGAAATCCAACACTTAGCATGCCTCTTGATGATCATATACCCCTACTTGAGGATAATATTGTTCTTCCTAAGAAAATAAATAGTCGTCTTCCCAAAGAAACATCTATTCCTTCACCTAACGAGAAAAATATCCTTTCTCCCAAGAAAAGAGATATTCCTCTTCCTAACAAAGAACCTATCCCTTCGCCTATGGATGAGTCTCCTCTTCCTCCCAAAAATAGAAAAAATCTTCCTCCTAAAAAGAAAACTATCCCCCCTAAGCTTACACCTATCCCTCCTCCACATGATGGACTTGGTCTCCTTCCTACACCTCCCATTCCTCCTTTGTATGGTGTGGTTCCTCCTACTTCATCTTATAGAGAGAAGAGACTGGCTTCTCCCATTGTCCAACCTAAAAGACCTCAACCTACTCATCCTTTCCTAAAAGAAGAGATGAAGCCTATAACTAATGAACCTAACCCTCCTCAACTTTCAACCAAGATTAGATGAAACCATTGTGCGAGAGAACAACAATGGAGATGTCATGCTAGAGCTCGTGAAGTTGCTTCCCAAACCATTTCTTCTACTAAAACGATAACAGTTGACATGATCCCATTTTCTCCTAGACATGATGTTCAACCTAATTCTCCAAGACACAAAATGCTTAAGACAAATGATGGTTCAAGTTCAATTCCTATTAGAGCTCCTATTCTTATTAATATTGATGAAGAAATAGGTGAAAATGTTCTTAATGATGAAAATATTGATCCTAATATTTCTAATGATGAATATGAATATGTTTATGTTGACAATGACTTATCTACAAAATTTTCAAAAGCATTAATCCTAGCTCCTAGTAATGAACAAAGCGGCTTATCATTAGAGCATGGTCCTTGTTTGGAACTCGTGATAGCTCCATCCACTATGCTCGATGTGGTTCCTCTTGCGTGTTATCCACCTTCCCAAAATAATGATCAACAAGATTAGGGGGAGGACGACGTGCTTGATTAGCTTCATTCACACTGTAGACTCTCTCTCTCTCTCTCCTCTCTTTCTTGTTTGTGACATTCTTCTATTTGATCTCCATATTCTTCTATTTTTTGTCCCTAGCGTTGTCTACTTAAGGATGATGCAAAGCGTTGAGACCTCTTTTGGTCTCTCCCATGTTGACTCAAAAGACACATGTGTTCCCTTCTTCCATGGTAGTTTCTTCTCTTTGGGGGATGAGGATTATTCTATGCATATATATACATTATATACATGAGTTATCATAAAAAGCATACTGATTCCAAAGTTAGGTGAAACCACGTCATACTTTGTGTTCATTATCCTTTGATTTATCCTCTCTTGGGGGCTGAATTATTGTGATAACGTGCTTGTCTTCTTTGGGTGTATCCTACCTTAAAAAAAATTCTCCCGGTAAGGTTTACACAATCGCTTTAACATGGGGGCATGCACTCCGCTCATGATTCTCTATTTTGATACTTGAAGTTTCCTAGCAAACTTTGTGTTTTCTTTGTAATTTTTGGTATTCCTTTCATGGCTCATAGTAAGAGAACCTTACTAGTTCTAGTCATGGTTCTCTCTCTCTCTCTCTCTCTCTCTCTCTCTCTCTCATTGTCTTCCCTTTTTCCTTATCATTGAAATTGTAAGATCCTAAAGTCCACTGGGGGCTTGGTGAATCTTTCCTCCTTGATGTGGTGAAAGTATTACAATCTAAATTCCTTGTACTTTACTGGCAATATTTTCATAAGCTCATACTCCTTCTAAAGTGGGGGTGAAATTTAACGTCCTAAAATTGCACCCCTTTCAATTTTTGACTACATTTGGGTCTTTGCCTTAGTGTTTGTGCCCCTTGTCCTGATCGAAGACTTGAATATTCTCATGCACATCAAAAACACATTGTAATTCAACCTTGTTTTATGCCTACATTTTAATCCTACCCCAAAATAGGACAGGACCAGGGTGTGGTACCCTGGGATCACCTATTTGGGACCTCCTTTGATCCTTTCCCCTTGGATCTAATTCAAATTTGAAGCAGGAAACTCCTATGTCGGTTCAAGTTAGAAAATCAATCTATTAAACCCACCGGCAAGTATATAAGAGGGATTTCCCCTCTCATTTGACATCCAATAAATCTAACACATACACACAAGAGGTCATCAAGCATTCAAGCATTCAAGATAAATTGAGCATTTTTAGTCATACTTCAAGCTTTGGAGCATCAATAGAGACAAGGTTTCAAACATTGAAGAGAAGATCAACATTCTACTTCATGAAACCCTAATTCCATGTGGAGGCAAACAAAACTTCACAAGGAGGTATAAGCATTTCAATTTCATTCAATTCAACATCCCCTCAAAGAGGAGGATTTCTTCTTTTAGTCATTTCATTTACATTTTTTCAACCACTTGGTTAATTCCAAAACTGAGGTTTGATCTAAAGACAAACTCCTATTCCCAAAACATTTCCCCTTCTTTCTGTGTACAAGAAATAGGTGCATAGTTGTAGTTATAGAATTAAGCTTCATTCATAGAGATGAAAAAACCCTTTTCGATGTGCAAAAAGTTTGAAGGACCAATATGAGGGCGCCCCTATCCAAACATGTGGTCCCTACAACTTTTATCAGATTTTGTAGAGAAACTCCGAATCATCTCAAACTTCTTAGATCCAAGTGCATGGCTGAATCCCAAATTTGCAGCTCACTGTTTTACCATACTTTGTCTCCATTTTCAGAATTTACTCTTAATTCAATTAATCAACTTACAAAAGAGGGTCAATTGCTTTTTAATCCATTCCAATTTGTGTAGTATTCAATCCTTGCACCAGTTGGAATTGGATTTAGTAGATTCATCCCCCTCTTTTGAATGTAAAGTCCCTCCCGAGTGAAAATTTGGAACCTAGTGAATTCCCTCTTGTTCTAAGTGGTAGATTGGCTAAGGTTCTCCAATTTTCCACTTTACATCTACAAATGTGTTGATGGTTAAGATAAGCTCTAGGAGAATAAGGAAGATCCAAAGAGATTGATACATCAACATTTTGATCTTGCCCCCCTTGCACTAGGGTATGTTTATGAAAAAAAGATGGTATCATGTTTCTCTTGAATGCTTTCTCTGTATTAGAGAGATCATTGATATGAGTATTGAGTCATTCTTCATTCACACAAGATGCCCCAAGAGAGATACAAGTGTTATCTTTTTCAATTCATCTCTTGGATTTTTATTTCTACAAAAGATTTTATGTGATCTACACCTACATAATGTACTTTCTTAAAAATATAACCATAAAACAACATGCAACATGGACACAAGCTTTGAGATATGATTGGCTAGTAAGAAATATGTTTGAATTTCTAAACGTGCAATATGCAAAAGTACTATGAATGAAAAGAAGTAATGTAAAGTGAAAGAAACCATTATCCAACACATGATTTTGCTAAAGTAAGTAAAAATAAATGTGATCATATGTGAAATGGAAAACAAATCAAATTTATTAATACCATTATGAATACATAAAATCAGATATGAAAACACAAGTGAAAAATTATGCCACCCACAATGTAAGGAAACTTACAACCAACTTTATAACAATTTCCACATAACCCAATTTATATTTTAATCAAATCAACACATAGAATCCACATGCAAATAATAAAAAAAATACCCACGAAAATATGGCACAAGATATACCCTAGGAAACCCTCATATGAGGGGAAAAGCCATCCTCCAAAATCATCCATCACCATGTATTATTCATCAATGCAACATTACAATACAACTATGAAAGCCTTTGAAACCCAACCATCAACAAGCACTCCATGTGAACAAGCATGTAACCACACATCCCATGCCATGCTTCCAACCTTCACAAATGCTAACGTGGCTAACTTGGCTCTGACCCAAACAACTACCCTTTTGGTTGCTTTTATAAACACAAGATCCCACAAAACCACCAAGTGGTATTACATCAAAACCATGTGTTGCAATACCATGTGCATATACCATGGGCTAGCTACATGCCTGACCCCACATCTAATAATGGGTAATTTGTAAAATTAATTTCTCCAATAGTAAATAAATACAATATAATATCCCAATGTTACAATACTACTCATCAAGTGGTCTCAAGAATATTCCCAAGGAATCTCTACATGTTACATGTCTATGTGCAACAACAAAGAAATATTACATTAAACATCCATGGAAAACTCACATAATAAATAAATATTACAATTACAAACATTATTATGCAATGTGTACAACACCTATTTTTCCAACACACAAGTCAATTTTATAAATATAAAGTAGGATTTTTTAATGAAATTATCTGCTAAATTTATGTTTTTGCTTGGAAATATGATCTATGAGTGTAAATTGAAAATTAAAATGCATACAAATCAGATATGGGAACACAAATAGAAATTTTAGAATGAAAGATATCAGGTTCACCAAAATGTAATGTTGTAATTTGAGAATTAGGGTTTCAATTAAGATAATAAAAACACAAGAAAATCCCAAATTAACCAAAACATATGGAAAGAGGGGTGAACCTAAGAGACCTAGATACAATCCAAATAAGGAAAGGGATGAAAGTTTAATTAGATTCACCTAGGGGTTAGGGTTTAGGGTTTTCCTCTTTCCAGGGTTGAAGTGGATTGATAATTGTAAATTAGGGAAAAATAAGGGATCATTAAAGTTATTTAATAAATACAGAGTGTTATAGATGTCCCATAGAGACATGGACTTGGATCTGGGTAAAAGAAGAGATTTGAAACCTGTTCCTAGAAGTTCAGCCTAATTTTTTGGGACTAGGTAGTACAAATCAGCCCTTGTCCTCTAAATTTTCTTTTGTCAAAAGTTGAACATGTTCATCACTGTCGACTCTGTCATAATTCTTGAGTACATCTCTTGCGCTTGTTTCCTACACACAAAAAGAGAGGAAGAATGTTGTGGATAAGGGTTTTCCTAAGGTCAAACCCCAAAATAGGAATTAACCTTTAATGAAAAATGTAAATGCTGAAGAAAATGCTAAGGAAATATACCTCAAATCTGCAATGGTTGATAGAAGGTATAATGATACAATGCTCTTTGAATGTAATCACATATTGTGAATGCAATGGCATGACAAACACATGAACATGAAACCTAATCACACACACATGCTTGCATGAAGATTGATGTAATATTTCTTCATAATGCTTGAAGGATGAAATGTAACCTTGAATCTCTAAAAATGCTTGATGGTGAATACTTCAATGCACGAATATTATGGATAGGTTGTTGATATCTAGGTTAAAAATAATTGATAGGATGCCTTTATATAGGGTTACCTAGGTAAATTACTAATTAGGTTAACATTCAATAGTTAAATTGAGGCATGGGAACAAAAACTCATCAGAGAGGGAAAGTGCCCTTACCTATTTGAAATAGGGCATGTTTAAAGAGAACCATGGTGTTTAGGGCATCCTGATCTGGATAGGGTTAATCCAAGTTCCCTTTTCCTCCCAAATAGGGTAAATGAGCAATAAATCAAGAAGGCATAGGCCTAGTATGAGTTCCACTCATCCATGCAGCTAGGTGACGTCAAATTTGGAGTAAAAGGGTCAAAATGGACCTATGGAAGACCTAGGATGAGACACACTAAAGTAGGGGCACAAAAGGTGGTGTAAATTGTGTAAGGTTACAATTTACGATGTTACAATATGAAAAATTCCTCATATCCTTTAAATCCTTTGTAGACCTATTACATTGTTCCAAATAGATGGTTGTGCCAAGTAGTAGGGTTGTCTTAACTTTTTACTTTTTTATTTCTCTAACTCCACAAAATAGTTTAAAGACACTTTGCATAATTTAACCATAAGTTTTCATTGGTTCTATCCCTTTATATAATCACACCTACAACATATGACTACTCTAATTATCAAAAGAGATGTGGAAAAATAAATAAGATTCATGAATACCACATAAGTGGAAGTATGAGGCTTTGGATGAGCTATAAAGTAGATTTTCTATGGAAAATACCTTATGTTATATTTTCATCACCAACATGTATTGATAGATAGAGAGAGGTTGGTGATGGTGTTTTCATTAAATAGATGTGCTACGTTGCATGAAAATATAAAAAATAATAAAATGGTGATGGTTATGTAATCACCACTTAACCATAAGGAACAAACCTACTTTAAAAAGTTAATGTTCTATAGTAAAAAAAAGGGAATAAGCTATTCATAGGCTAAATAATTCTCTATATGGCTTGTAGTGGTCATCCAAAAGATGAAATAAAAAATCTTTAGTACTTAAGTTGAAGTTAGTTTTTGTTAGGGAAAAATTGATTACTATGTCAACTTTATAAAAGAAAATAGTAATTTTATCACTTTTTTTCTATATTGGTGCCATTTTGTTAATAAGTAAGATTAGGGTGATTTAATATCAAACTTTGTCATACTTTAAAATAAAAGATTCAATATTTATTAATTTTATCTTGGATATGGAGATTAATATAAAACTTTGGTTGAACCAAAAGAAGTATGTTAACTCTATGTAGCATTATTTAAGGATGCAAGATCGTAATTTGGGGAGTGTCCCTATTCGCATCCATGAAAAAAATTCATTTATCAAAAAATATCCTAGGATAAAATTCATGTTTCATATGTTAGTGTAGACACCTAAAAGTTGCACAATCAATTAAGTAAATTTTATTCATTTCTAATTCCTCTAATTAATTAAATTAAGGTTTAAGTAATATCCCTATTCCTCTAATTATCCCATTAATCAAATTAAACATTTGATTCAACCCTATTCTTCTAGCCTAGCCTATTAATTGAACTAAGGTTCGATTAAGTACCCTTAGCCATTTAATTGAATAAATTCTATTTATTTATTTAAAATCCCTTTCCCCCTTTTTTATTAAATTCACATTTTATTAAAAATCCCATTTACAAATAAATAAATCCATATATATTTGTGAATAGTAACCCCACTTGCAAAATACTGCAAATGCAAGTTGCATCCCTTTTGGCTAAAATAAATCATTTTATTTACCAAAAATTCCTATTTTCTCTCACCCACTTGCAAAATCCTACATTTTCCATTATTCTTCTAAATCGCCTTCTAGAAGTCTTCTAATCGCTTCCTAATCATGTTTTATCCCTTAATCTTGTCACATCCCTAAGTTTAGGGAAGTCGTTTCCCTAAAAATGGTGAAAGTCTTCCAAGTGTGTGGAAGACTCTACCTTTTTCAACAAGTTAACTTGTTGAGTATTCCAAGTTTGTAAGGCTATGACAAAACCACTAGAGGTTTCCCTCTTTGGTCAAGTAACCTTACAAAAACCTTCCCAAGGCATTTAATGTCTCTTGCAAGTCCACACCCCTTAGACATCATGGTTGTCCCTTTGACAATTTTCCATGTTGCACAAGATTTTACCTCTTGGTTAATAACATGCCTCCTTGGTTAATGACATTATCCAATGATGTCACTCCTTGAGTTTACCCCTAAATTTTTATTTAGCATCTAATGCTTGTTTAGCATCCCCTCAAGCCATCTCAAGGTGACATTTTTCAACTTGGCATTGGATTGAATTCCTCCCATGGATTGATAGCTTTCAATCCTAGCCCTTGTTGAGATTATTCAATCTCAACCATCTATTTCTCCAATTTCCCTATAAATAGAGCCCATTTCTCTCCCAATTGATCAAGTTTTTTGTGCATCAAAATTATAGTCACATTGCAGGTTAAGGAGCTCTCTTTGTCATCACCAAGCATCAAATTCTTCTTCAATCATCCAAGCATTAGCATCAAGCATCCATCTCATATCATTTAGACTCATTTTAGTTCATCTTTTAGCTTAATTCATTTCTTTTACAAGTCTTGCATCCTCATATTAGCTTAATTAAATCACATAGCATCCTTAGCTTTCAATTTGGAACTCATCTTTGCATCCTAATCATCTAGCTTGCATCCTTCATCTTCATCTCTTCATCTCTTCATCTTAGAATTTTTATAGAATATTAGTTGCATCCATTTAGATTCTAGTTGCATCTTCATAACTCATTCCTTAGGTTGACATCTAGAGGATCAAGCTACTCTCCCAAGTGAGGGCCAACTTGAATCCAAAGATACTTAGGGATAGAGGACAATGAGGCGATTTTAGAAAGTTTTAACTCATTTCTTGTATTTTGATGTCTAACAATCTAACGCAATGCTTCAATGGTGTGTTTGAAGTGTTTTCCTTCTTGCAGGCGGAAGACCACATTTTCTAGCATACAGCTAGTGTTTTTTGAATTCTTATGTATGTTATAATTTTTATAACACTAGATAGTGGGAATTTCAAGTAGGTATACGCCTAATTTGGGGGAAAAAAATTAAGCCACAATAATATTATTTGTTTTGTAGCTTAATAGAGCTTTAGAGTAGTTGTTATTGTGGATAACTTAATTTGAATGAGCTATTGAACACACATAATTTTATGGATATGGATTAGAATTGTGAAATTCATAGTAAGAGATCCACTAATAGCTATGTGTTTAACCTATTTGGTAATTTTGTTAGTTGGATGAAAAAAAGAAAAACTATTCATTTTCTTTCACCTACCAAAATTTAGTACATTAAAGATACCCATGGTTAGATAGAGGTGGTGTGGATTTAGATATACTAGCTAGAGCTTGGATTGATATATACTATATAAATAACTAATTGTAAGAGTGGGTGTAATCAATTTGGTCAAAAACTCTACATTTCATAGAGACAAAGTTCATTTGTGTAGTGACATTTATTCGAAAAAATATGGAGGACACAAAAGTTTTGATTGAGAAGCTAAACAATTCAATGACTATATTCTTAATTACTAATTGACCTATTACTTCACATGGAGAAGTAAAAATGGTCTCAATATAGACTATATACATTTTGCACCTAGGTATTAAATATAGTTTGTTTACTTCTTGTTCATGAATGACACATGCAACAAATAGGAGATGGTTAGGAATGTGTTGCATATTTTGTATGTTTTACACACCTAATAAAATTGCTAGGATGCCTTTATATAGTTTTCCCTAGGTAATTTACCAATTAGGCTAAGCTCCAATGATCAAATTAAGGCATAGGGATCAAAACTCATCAAGAAGGGAAAGTGATCTAAACTATTTGAAATAGGGCATGTTTAAGGGGGGTCATGGTGCCAAGGGAAACCTAGTTAAGATAGGGTTACCAAAGAACCCTTGTCCTCCTAAAATAGGGAAAAAAAGTAGGCAATTAGGAAGGTGCATCTTGGGATGGGGTCTGTGCAGTATACAGGCACGTCCGTGTTCAGAATTGAAAAACTTTTACAGTCTAGCAAACAAACACAGTCAGTTTTGGAATTCTTGATCTTCCTAGTTTATTTCTCCAAGGTTTCATCTAGCATTCAACCTATTTTTGGGTCTCACAAAGTCCATCATTTCTTTACACCTTACATTACATTCACATTTGTCTAAACTTGAGTCAAAAGGTCACTTGCTTGTCCTCATCATACTTTGTCAACACACTACATACAACAACATTTTGCTAAGTGGTCCCTCATCAAGGTCTATCACCTTTGGGTCTCATTTTGTCTTACTTATAGTCAAGGTCAACTTACCTTATCAAGAGAAACTATCCTCTCTTTGGAAGGCACGCCTACTCTACTACATACTTACTTGGTCTTACACTTTGGTCATTGCAAGTAAAACCTTAGATTCATTTACATTCCATCCAACTCTTGGTCTTCCATACTCTTTCCATTTTCATCTAGTCTCACACATATTGGTCAATACCTAGTTCATGGTTGAAACCCATTCCCAAAAATCTAGGAGAGAAACTAGAGAGGCTCAAGAGTCCACAAACACGAGCTCCTATGAGTATGATAATGATATCTTTTTCAATTCTGATCATACTACATTACCTGACATGGATGCCTATAGAAACATTCCAAATATTGAGCACATGGACACTACAAACAACAATGATACACATAATGACAATATAGACAACATTTCAGTACATTCAACAGAAGTGGAAGACACCATTATGAATCCCCATTTCAATCGATTGGTTGAGGAAATAATGAGGAGAGATAGACAATACTTCCTACAAGTGATGGCACAAAGTGGAGCCAAGATCCCTCATGATTTTGACATGTCTCAAATAATGGAACATAGACCTTTGCAACAATCTCACTCCAACATGGATCAAAGGAGGCCTAATAGTGGAGGCAATAGAGGACCACATATGGTGCCTGAATCACCATCATCTTTGTTTCAAAAACCAGAGGTCCCATACACACATGGTCAAGGATATGATACTCACCTTCGCAGACCATCATGGAAGTCTTATACAGAAAAATATGCTCAATCACATATCAATGCTAAGGATGATCCACCAAAGCAATTGGATATTCAAAGGCATGCTCAAAATTTGGACATAAGGAAACCCCACGTCAAATTTGGGGGCAACACACTAGAACAAACTCATGACATTCCTATAGAGTATGGTTTACATGGAAAAAGTAGATATTCCATTCCTCACCATGACTCTATACCAAGTGGTCCATATACGCAACATCATTATAGACCTCCTCCATATGAACATGTGTATGATCAATATCATCCATATATGCAACATGCTCCTACTCCAATTGGTGCCTCAAGCATGGGGTATGGTCCAAGAAGTCGATCTCCACCTAACAACACTTTGGAATAGTAAATCAGGGACTTACAAAAGAAAATGGAGGACATAAATACACCAAAGCCAACATACACAATGAGAGACATATGTCCTTATCCATTTGACAAGAGCATTCCAATGCCTCCTTTTCCTACACACTTTGTGACACCTAAGTTTGATAAGTATAGAGGAAAAGGGGACCCTAAGGAACACATAAGACAATTTTTCATAGCTTGCATTGAGGTAGCAGCAGAAGAGACATATTTGATGAGATTATTCCCACAGAGCTTAGGTGATCAAGCTATGGAATGGTTCTCCCAACTTCCACCTGGAATTAAGTCTTGGGGTGACTTAGTAGAGGCATTTATCCAACATTTCTCATATAACATAGAGACAGACATATCAATCACTACCTTGTGCAACACCAAGCAAAAAGAGGGAGAGTCTTTTGCATCATTTTTACAAAGATGGAGGAATCTAGCCAGCAGATGCTCTTGTGAAATTCCACAAAAATAAATGGTAGAAATGTTCACTCAGAATGTTAACAAAGACATTGGTTATGACCTAAGAAAAGCTTGTTTGTCCACCTTCAAGGATGTCATTGAAAAAGGCTTAGCAACAAAGAAAGTCCTAATTGATCAAGGAGTCATTAAGATATTGATTGAAAACAAAGAGAACTTTAAAGGAAAAGATAAGCCAAGATTTTGGAATAAAAACAAGAACACAATCAATGATGGTCTTGTGGATGCCAATATGGTATGACCAAAATTTTTTTTTTCTGGATCAAGCTCTACAAACAATCAAGTGAATACTCAAACAACTTCCAAATCACGAAGGAAGTACACCCCATTGGGAGAACCACTTGAGTCTATTTTCAAAAAGTTAGTGGCAAACAAAGTAATCAAAATTCTAGATTTTTTGCCATATGAGCCAAAGGTCAAACCAAATTGGTGGAATGATGATGAGTATTGTAAATTCCATAAGAGCAAGGGTCATAAAATAGGAAATTGTCATTGACTGAAGAACATCATACAAGATCTCATTGATAGAGGTGACATTGAGATTGAAGGACACTCATCCAATCAAGAACATGAGATGTTTAAGGAACCATTCCCAAAGCATGAGAAGGGAAAAGCTTCAGCCATAGATGACCAAACCAACTATACCAAAGCATCCTATAACTATGATTCAACTATCAATCACATTTCGATGGATAATTATGTCTCTACTATTATCATCAAGGACAAAAACCTTGAGAATTGTACCCAGAGACCCAAGATTGTCCTAAAAGGAATTGGATCTTCTTTTGAACCTACCTCTGAATGTCATGTTACAACCCATCAAGGTAAATTCACTTTGCAAGGTGCTCCAGCTAAAAACACCGCTTCCTCATCGACCAAGCCTGAATACGACCTTGTAGAGCAGTTAGGGAAAACACCTGCACTTATCTCCATCCTTGAGATCTTACGCATATCCCCTGCACATAAAGCTATTCTTGACAAAATTTTGAGAGACACTGTCGTTCCTACTGATTTGAACGTGGACCAGTTTCAAGCCATGGTGGGATGCCTTTCCATTCCACACTCTCTTACATTCATAGAAGCTGATGACCCCTCCGTAAGTCAGCCACATAATGCACCATTACACATTGAAGCCTTCATACACAAACATAGAATCAAACGAGTCCTGATAGATAGAGGAGCAGGTCTAAACATTTGTACATTGAGCACTATTAAACAATTGGGATATTCTGATAAAGCTGTGAATTCTACAAACAAAATTACCATCAAGGCATATGATGATGAAGAGCGTTCATCCAAAGGAACAGTCACCTTGCCTCTCAGAGTTGGGCCAGTTACAAAGGATGTGGTTTGTCAAGTCCTAGACCTAGATCTCACATACATCATATTGCTAGGACATCCTTGGATTCATGAAATGAGGGCAGTCCCATCTACATATCACCAATGCATTAAGTTTCCTCACAATGGAGTTGAAATAACAGTTAATGGTGATCCTAATCTGTTCATATACTGCAATAACTTGAGATCAAAAACTAAGACCATCATTCGCAGTAATCGTGAAGTTGTTCCTTCTTCTGCATACATTGATCCCAAGTCATTAAAACCTTCGACATCAAAACAAGGTGAACTTAAGGGCGAATTCCAGGACAAGGGCATAGGTGAATACACTTTGAATCAGACCATGAACTTACAACAAGTCATGAATTCACCAAAAGAATATGGAAGACCACATCCTAATAAGCAGGTATCTATCATTATACTCAAATGGGACCCTACTATCTTTCAAAGATGGGGTGAACTGGAAGAGGAGGACTTATACAAAATGCTTTACAAAGACCTTGAAAATGATACACAAGATCACATCAGTATACCATGTGAGAAGTATGGCAAAGGGTTCAAGATTCTACAAAAATTTGGGTATGATGGCAAAAGCTCTCTTGGGTTAAGAAAGGAAGGCATCATTGAACCTTTACAACCTGAATTGTCATTAAAAAAGGAACGCTCGAAAGGACTTGGCTTCATGACTTCCAAGGTCCACACTCAAAGGACAGAAGAAGTATTACAAATCAAAGCTGCCAAAATTCAACAAGAGAATCGCTATTCCACAGACTCCAATGAATGGGAATGGGGTTCAGACAAATCCTCTAATGACTATGAGCTCACTGAGACATTCAGAGAACCAGGTGAACCAACAAAAGAAGAGGAATTTAATAGGAAATTCAAAGTTGGTCAAGAAACAACTCCAGAGGAACCCATACAGTCTTTGCCTCTAGGTCCTAGGTTGAAATCACATAGAATGAGAACACCTATCTTGGAATGTGCTACTTGTGATGATAATTTGGATTCATTCACGATCGAGATTGATGAAGAGAGTGCCAATGATGACCTCGATAACTACCTTGACATACTTGAATATAACTTCATCTTCACTCTTAACCCCGCTATCTTTGAAGACATCAAAGGCCTTCCCCTTGTTCACCACCAACTTATTGACTGGGACCATGAAGGACCTACACAGTTTGACACATTCCAAAATGATGAAGCACTTATTGACTATCTTGGCATACGAGAGGATATTCCCCATGGGGACCATAAAGCAGGATACACTATAGAACTCAATAGTGTGGCATATTTTGGTGAGGGTGTCAGACCTTCCAGTCGCAAAAATATAAAAATAAAAACAAACCAAGGGTCTTATGGTGAAAACCACACTGTGGCATTGTCTGACCCCAGAATAGTAAAAAGAAAGGACGTATCTAAGGGTGAAAACCTCTTTGAGGCACCCGAAGATAGAAGGCTCGGCATTCTCCTAGCATCATATGAGGAAAAGTCATCCATGTTGGTAGAGGAGACTATCAAAACAAATATTGGTATAGAAGAAGTTCCACACAACATATTCCTGGCTCAATCTTTGACAGAGTCAGAAAGGTCAAAATTCATAAGTTTCTTCATGAAACAACAAATCAACTTTGCATGGTCATACACTGATATGCTTGGATTGGATATGGATTTGGTAATGCACCATTTGATAGTTAAACTGGGGGCAAAAATAGTGAAATGGAAATTAAGAAAGATGCATCCACAAGTCACATTATTAGTCAAAGTAGAGCTTGAGAAATTATTGGATGTTGGATTCATACGCCCAATTAATTATCCCCAATGGATCTCCAACTTAGTGCCTGTCAGTAAACCAAATCATAGTATCAGAATAGGTACAGATTTCAGAGACATCAACAAAGCTTGTCCTAAAGATGATTTTCCATTACCAAATATTGACTTGATTGTCGATCTCACAGTAGGTCATGCGATGTTATCCTTGATGGATGGATTCTCTGGTTACAATCAAATAAAAATTGCATCTGAAGACCAGCACAAAACAACATTCACTTGTCCTTGGGGAACTTTCTGCTGGAATGTCATGCCCTTTGGGCTAAAAAATGTAGGTGCTACATATCAAAGAGCCATGACTACTATCTTTCATGATCTCATGCACGTTACTGTGGAAGATTATGTTGATGACCTCTTGGGAAAATCAATAGACAAAGATACACATTTGGACATACTTTCACTCATCTTTGATCGGTTGGAAAAATATAAAGTGAGATTGAACCCCAAGAAATGTGTCTTTGGAGTAACCTTCGGGAAGCTCCTGGGATTCATTGTGTCAAAAAGAGGAATTGAATCCGATCTTGCAAAAGCCAAGGCCATCCTAGAGATGCAACCACCATGAAACATTAGTTAGCTTCGATCTTTGCAAGGGAGACTCTAGTCCATACAAAGATTCATAGCACAACTTGTAGATAAATGTAATCCCTTTCAGCATTTGCTACATAAAAACATCAAATTCAAATGGGATGATAACTGTCAACGGGCTTTCCAAATACTCAAAGATTATCTTCTGAATCCGCCAGTTTTGATGCCACCAGTTCTAGATTAGCCTTTATTACTATACATATCAACTACTTCAATAGCACTGGGGGCACTCTTAGCACAACAAGTTGTTGAGGGCAAAGAAAAGGCACAGTCACACATTGGTGGGATATGAGCTAAACTACACACCAATTGAGCGCGCATGTCTCACCGTGGTCTTTGCTTCGCAGAAATTATGACATTACATGCTAACTCATAAGACTAAGTTGGTTGCAAGGATAGATCCATTGAAATACCTTCTCAATAAAGCAACACTTACTGGGTGACTAGCCAAATGGGTAATGATCCTGAGTGAATTCTACATCGAGTATGTGGACATAAAAGCAATAAAAGGACAAGCCATCACAGATCAGTTAGCAGATGCCCCCATGATAGATGATGTTCCTCTAATTTTAGAATTTTCAGATGAATCCATTTTAACAGTGTCACATGCAAAGCCATGGCAACTATACTTTGACGACTCATACACACAGCATGTGGTAGGAGTTGGCATCCTCTTCATAACTCCTCAATGGGATTCTATACCAAAATCATATCGATTATCATTTCCCTGCACTAATAACATAGTAGAATATGAGGCATTAACAACTGGAATATGAATAGTAGTTCAGTGGAAGATCCAGGAACTTCATGTTTTTGGGGACTCTCAACTTGTAATTCATCAAGCAACTGATGAATACCAAACAAAGGATGAGAAATTAATGCCTTACAAAAGAATGGTGGATGACCTGAAACAACATTTCACAAAGATAGACTTTGAGTAGATACCAAGAGAGCAGAATTGATTAATCAGTTAACATATTTAACACTTCATTTACATCTAATTCCTTATAAACCTTATTTTCTTAAGGTATTTGTTTACAATTGATTTTGACAACTGAAACAACAATACCACAAATTTGTTTTATTTGAACCAAACAGTCAATTTCAAATAATCATTTAATAATCTCATTAGGTAAACGAATTTGATATAAGTTCAATGGTTTCATAGAAATGTAAACAAGGTATCTTTTGATTTTAAGGTAATATTTAAATTTTTTTGGTATAATTATTTGTAATTAATTTGATTATTGATGCAATAATATTACAGTTTTATTTGGTTTAAATTAAATGTCATGTCAATGTCAAAGTCAAAGTCAAAGAGTCCATTAGTCAATTGACAAATTTGCAATTCATCTTCATCTTAACTTTTTTCAGTATCATGTATTAACACTTTCACCCATATTTGTAAGACAATTGGTTCAATAATTTTTTTTTCACAAATATCTATAATTTTAAAAAATAAAGCTTAGTTTGTAAGCATAATTAGATGCAGCTGATTTGACCATTGATCTAACAATGCTACCGTTTTATTTGAATATAAGTCAAACAGTCAATTAATCAATTGACAAATTTAACACTTCATTTACATCTAATTTCTTATAAACCCTATTTTCGTAACGTATTTGTTTACAACTGATTTGACAACTGAAACAACAATACCACAAATTTATTTTATTTGAACCAAACAGTCAATTTCAAATAATCATTTAACAAATTGAAAAGTTGATTAACATATACATAAACACTTCATTAACATCTACATTGACGCTTCACTCATATTTTCTTTCAACAATACTACAATTTCAATTAAATGAACGTCAAATAGCCAATAATTTTACACGTGTTCATTAAAAGTCCTTCAAACCAAAAAGAAGATAGATTCATACATGAGTCTAACAACTATAGGATTCATACATGAACTTCATACAGTCAGTCAGTCGTATTAATGGATTCATACATGAACTATCTGAGTCAGTCGTATTAGACAGATTGAGGTGAAGTGTAGTAGGGAGGAGTGGATTCACATTGAGCATGTGAGCAAGAGGTTTCGTGTGAATGGTATTAGACGGATTTATGTATGCCGTGTAGATTGGGTTCATCACGATTTTTGTTATGGGCTGCACGACTTGGACCTGGACTTGGTTCTCACGACTTGGACCTGGACCTGGACTTTAGATTATCATGCATACTGTTTCCAAATGGTTCTTATGTCTTATCCTTGTTTACAGGGTCCTAGTAGGGAGGGGTTGATTCACATTAGGCATGGTAGGGAGGATGCATTGATGTGAATAGAAGGGTTCGGTGAATCGTATAAGACGGATTAATGTATGCAATATATCTTTCCATTTCTGAACCTGGACTTGGTTCTGATCTGTCGTGTAGAGTGGGTTCATCAGGCTTTGGGCGGTGAAAGTTTGTGGGCTACACGACTTGAACCCGGACTTGGTTCTGATCTGTCCCTTAGGAAGAAACAAAATCAAACGTGTATGCAATATATCTTTCCATTTCTGAAAGGAATATGTAGGAAGAAAACTCAAAAGAAATGATGTTCTTGATGAAGTCTACTCAGTAGTCTCCATCTCGATGTTCAAAGTTGTCATAATTAAATTAGGCATTTTAAGCCACAATGCTGAAGATGACAATCTAGAATCTCCTAGAAACTAATGTAGAACACAAGTGAAAGACTCGAGTATCTCCTCTGAAGGCAAAGAGATCTCCTCAAAATGTTGTGACAAAATATCTACGCTCATATCAAACTATGAGGAATGATCACATAGAGAATGCAGAAGAGGATTAGAATGTTCTCTTACAACAACTGAAGAAGAATCATCCTCATCAAAGAGAAGATGCATGCAACCAATAGTTTCATCTAGATTCGAAATGAGGGACAATATAAACAAGCAAAAGATGTCCGCTAGAAATTGGTCTTAAAGAACCGAATCTAAAATACATAAATGATCCTACTACAAAGAATCATTGGAAGCTTTCTATGAATCAACTCTGAACTTTAAAGAAGCAACAAGTATAGATGGGTTCAATAAATTTATCATCCCAAAAGGATGTGTAAACAAGATGTTTCTTGGTCGTCCAAGGAAACATCACTTTCAGATAAGGATCCAGTGTCTCCATACAATTGTTGGATGATGGTCCAAGCAATGAAAGGACACTCAGTGTTCTCTAAGTGATGTAAAATATCCTCATAGACAGTGATACATATTAGTCCATAGGCCATGCCATTGCTATTAAACTATGTATTCTTTTGTTCATAGTCACTTGGCTCAGGAACGAGTCCAAGGAGATAGGGTAGTAGATCCTGTTCAAGGCAATGATTATTAATTCTTTGTTTCTAGGACAAATTGTTCTCTACAACTAACTTGACAATAGAAGATGAAAATAATTATCAAGAGACATGATTAACCCCCCTATAGACTCAGTTCATGATTAGACAAAAGATATTAAGAGTCACCCCCAAAGAAAAAGGAAAATTCGTTCTTTCTAATAATTGTAATACTAAATACCTGCAAATGAAAGTTTGTTTATGCTTTTTCTTCCTAGCTCTCGCGTGCTCTGATACCATGCAAAAATATAGCTAAACCTACATAGTATGGATCTTGCAGATAGAAAAAAAAACTTGTAGAAAACATGGGAAAAATTATAGCATAAAAGAAGAAAATAAAATTGTATCATTACCATCTGCAAAAGCATGATTTATACAAAGGTAACCACCACATGGACAAAGAAATTACAAAAGAAATGAGGTGTAAAAAGATTAACTTGCACTTCTCTTTAGTTATCTTATGCTTTAAAATAGAGCATACAGTAGTTATCTGTAAATCATGGAGAGTAGACGTAGTACTACTAACACTCTTTAGGGGTCTGTTAATGTCTTATCACTATCTTTAGAGTCCACCATAGAGAGGGGTCTTTTATGCTATCACTAATGTGAATATAGAATAAGTACAATTTAGATATTAGAGAAATTATTAATAGTTGAGAATGTTTTAATTGTTGTCATAACAACATTTTGTTATAATGTGTAGAAACAACAATGACTTCAAAGTTATTAGTGTTGATGATGAGGTACCCAAATTTGATTGAAATGTATTGTTTAGATCTAAAATGAAATGAATCATGTGATGTTGCATCAATCCACTTTTAAAACACGAGTTAGTGCACAACTACCAGTCTAACTTTTTTAGGGTGGCCTTTTTGGATACCTCAATTGAAAACATGTTCTATGGTGCTCAACTACTAGGTTGTATCCCCTAAGAATATTTCTTGTCAATATCACAAATATGAATACAAAATAATAATGTCATTGGTAGAAACTCAATCATGAGAGAAATTTTTTTTAAGACAAAATGAATATGTGTATCTATGATATAAATTTTTGAGTCTATGAGGATGTGACACTTATATAAACAATCATCTAGATTTACTTTTTGGATACTTTTTTGAAACATCCAAAAAAATTATAGAGCCACATGAAATTAAATTTTAAAATTAATTAAAGAATCGAGTTTTTAACTTTTGTTTGTAAATGTTACATATATGCATTTGAAAAAAATATTTTAGTTCAATTTAGAATTCTTTATTTTATTTATATATTAATTAATAGTTTAAATTTTTATAGATATACCTAATTTTCCAACCTAAAGAATATCAAGAATTATACAACTATAATTTGACAATATTATGCTATTAACAAACCACACATATCATCATGTATAATGTGTCCATGCATGGATAGTCACCTTAGTTACTTCTAAACACTATAATCAAATATTGATTCATACAATATAATTCATATGCTCATGTTTTATTTGCATAGACACCACTGTTAAATCAACACTTGTGGTAGCCATTTAAACATCACATTCAACTTGATTAGTAACATTTTTTGTCAATTTCTAGAATTTTATACTACTCTTGGATTGTAGTACACATGAACTGAAAATCACAAGTGTTCCTACATCACTATTAGTACTTAAAAAAAACAATGTTTTCTCTATGAGTTTTTGAGTTGTCCAAATGATTTGCAATCATTGCAACAATATCACCAAATTTAAAAAATGTAACACTATAGCACAAAATCACCACATGGTAACTAACATGTATCCTACAACATCTAATACTCGCTATATATCACCACATTACATTTTGTATGCAAACTAATCCTATATGAACTCTTTTTAGGTGAACACTAGACAAGTCTAATTATTATTTACTTTAGCAAATTTTGTTGTGTACAAATAAAAAAACTAACTTCATGTTTATGAATATGAAAAGCACATCTTATCCTTAAACCATACGAACTTAGCAATACTTAGTGAGAATAATCAAATAATCAACTATGTTTATTGAAATGTAAAATTTATATATTTAAAATTTTCTAGTCTCCCATATTTCTCAAAAAATAATATTGTACATGAATGTACTTGGGTCAAGCATGCTAAACAATATTTATTTCTTAATAATTACACTTCGTGAATCACATTTCACCATTATAAGGATCTTAAAATAACAGTGTCACTCAACCTCTCTAACAACATTACTTATTTACAATCTTGTATTGTGGACATACTTTATTCTTCAATTATGGATAGCACAACTATCTTCCACTACTTTCTCATCAAATTAATCTATCCTCCAAATAGAATAAAAGTTACCATTGGTTGACCCTTGGTTATCAAATCTCTATGTTAGTTAGAATCTACAAATAAATGTATGCAATTGTCACTTGCCCTACATTATTGGTACCATGATGAATCAACACAAAAATTCAAAGTTCCATTCAAGTACCTAAATACATTTTTCACCTGTGTCCAATGGTTGGTGCTTGGCTTTGCCATAAACATACTTAGAACTCCCTCTACTTGGGAAATGTATGGTCTTGTACAAATTATTATATACTTGAGACTTCCAACAACACCTGCATATGAAACATTCCTCACATCCTTTAAGTCCTTTGCAGACTTAACATATTGTTCCAAATAGAGTTTTGTGCCAAGTAGTGTGGTTGTACTTACCTTTTTATTTTTTTCTTTCCATAGCTCCACAAAATAGTTAAAGGAACTTCCTATAATTTAACCATAAATTTATGTTGGTTTTATCCCTTTATATCATCACACCTACAACACATGAATATTATAATAGCAAAAGAGATGTGGAGATAGAAATAAGGTTCACAAGTTGCCACATAAGTGGAAGTATGAGGCTTTGGATGAGCTATAAATTAGATGTCGCCTTGGAAAAAAAATTATGTTATATTTCCACCACCAAGATGTAAAGATAGATGGAGGTAGGTTGGTGATGGTTATGTAAACACAACTTGAATATAAGGAAGAAATTAACATTAAAGTCTTAATATTCTATAGTAAACAAAAAGGGAGGGCCCTTGGTCTACTGGTGAAGCTAAATGGCTCCAAATGATCCTGCCAGGGATGGAGTCTTGTTGAGTGCAAGGCTTCAATATCATAAGGGATGAGATAGAGATCATGCTTTATGCAAATTTGGTGGAATGGATACCCTATAGTCCTTGGCTCTTAGAAGAAGAGTTTTCAGCATATAGGAACATTCCCCCATATTGAGTGGAAAAAATTTCTTTGTGAAGGCCCTCACTGGGCTGGTATGCTTGCAGACTTTGTGCCCTTGCTAGGCTATCACGCTTGGAGGTTTGGACCTCCACAAAAAAGAAATCGAATAGGTTATTCATAGGTTAAGGAACTTTTTATATGGCTTGTAGTAGTCATCCAAAATATGAAATACAAATCTAATATTTAATTTGAAGTTAGATTTAATTAGCGAAAATTTGATTACTATGTCTATTTTAGGAAATAAGATAGTCAGTTTAACACTTTTCTCTTTTTTGGTACCATTTTGCTGATAATTAAGATTAAGGTGCATGAATATCATTGAACTTCATCATACTTTAAAATGAAATATTCAAATTTATCATGGGCATGGAGATCAAAGGAGATGGGTTTAATATAAAACTTTTGTTGAACCAAAAGAAGTATGTTAACTCTATGTTGCATTATTTAGGGATGCAAGATTGTTATTTAGGGAGTGTTCCTATTCATATCTATGACACCAATTAATTTATCAAACAATATCCTAAGATAGAGTTCGAAAGACATGTTTTATATGCTAGTATTTCTGTAATTCTTATGTATGTGATAGATTTTATAACACTAGATATTATACAATTAGTGGGAATTTTGAGTTTGTTTAGGCACAATTTGGAAAAAAAATATTAATCTACAATAATATTGTTTATTTTGTAGCTTCATAGAACCTTAGAATAGTTGCTACTATGTATAGCTTAATTTGAATGAGCTATTGAACACACATGGTCTTATTGAAATGGATCGGAACTATGACATTTATAGTAAGAGATTGACTAACAATTATGGGTTTAATCTATTTGGTGATGTTGCTAGTTGGATGAGAAAGAGTAAAAGTAATCTTTCTCTTTCACCTACCAAAGTTTAGTACATGAAAGATACCCATAATTAGATAGTGTTGGCATGGATTTAGGTATATTAGTTAGAGTTTAGGTTGATACATACTATAGAGACAACTAATTGTGAGAGTGGTTGTAATCAGTTTGGTTGAATACCCTACATTTCATAGAGACAAAGTGCATTTATATGTAGTGACATTTTATTTGAAAAATGGTGGAGGACAAAAAGTTTTTGGTTGAGAAATTAAACAATTCAACAAGTATATTCTTAATTATTAATTATCTTATTACTTATCATGGAGAGTTAAAAATGGTCTAGTAGATCTAGATTATACACATTTTTCACTTGGCTATTAAATATAGCTTGTTAAATTCTCGCTTATATATAATATGCAACAACTAGGAGATTGTTAGGAATGTGTTGCAAATTTTTCATGTTCTACACATTTAAAAGAATATAAAATACTATAAAATATTGGATCACAAGTCATCAACTTGTTAGGGGCATTCAAAGGTAATAGGCCTAAATAATTGTTTACCCTTTTAAACATATTTAGTCAATCCCCAGTTTTATGGTCATTATTTTGTAACACCACTTGATAATTTTTGAGAAATCTTAATTTTTGTATTGACTCAAAAAATTGGAGTTGAAGAGCTCACTTGTTGGGATATTATATTGTTATCACTCCATTGTAATTGTCAAAAGATGGATGTTTTAAAAATAAAAACTTGGGGGCAAGTGGAAGTGATTTTTCTACTAAAAAAATATGCATTTTTGAATCAAGATTATTGCTCCAAGATCCTCTTTGAAGGACTCTAGTTTCTTGTGCAAAATAGTTTCTATCTTAAAAATTGATCCCTAGGTTTTAATACAATAATAGGTAGCATTAATAAGTTTTTGATTTGGGTTAATTCTGAAGTCTACCATTGAAACAGAGGGATGAAGGGATATTTATTGAGATTGTTGAAGATGGGAAAATAGATTAGAAGGTCAAATGATCAAAATGATAATGAAATAAGCATGAAAACCATAAAACATCAAAAGATCATTTTATGCCTTTGCTATTTTACCTTTTCCTTCGGATTGAGCTTCATGAAGTGAAGGCCCCCCTTGATGATGCTCCACTTGATGTGCTCCTTTGATTTATTTAGATGTGGAATGCTCTCCAAGTGCTCAACAAGATAGATTGGATTTGATAGGATTATTGGATGGATTTGAATTGAAAGATTTGAGATAGAAGAGGAGAAAAGAGCAGCATGACAATGCACGAGAAGTGGATGCTTTTTTAGGAGAATAGGCTCCAATTTATAGATTGGATGAGGCCAATGGAGGGCCAAGATTGATTTGATTATGAAAGGTTGAGATTGATTTTAGATAGAAGGCATGGATCAAGGGTGCCTTGGGAAAATAAACAGGAATATAAAATTCATTGGAAAAATGGGGAAATAAATTTTAATTTCAAATATGAGACATTAAAAATTCCAAAATAAGGATGCATTGAGGGATTCAAAGAAATTTGAATTTCTTTGAGAGACTCAATGTTGATGTGATAGGAGTGGGAATTAAAAATTGAGGGATAATGATAAGCATGATTGTGAGAGATTCTAGAAAGGATTAATTAGGCTAAGTGGGATTAGGAAAAGTGATTTCTAGGAATCACATGACTAGGTTAATTAATCAGAATTAATTAATTGAGTGGGTTTAGAAGAAATAATTATTGGAGGGGACTTTAGAAAAATGGGGGAATAATTAATCTATTTGATAAATTAATTATTAGACAATAGTGATAGGATTAATTAAATTATATTTAATTGATTCCGAGAGGAATAAGGATTACACAATTAAGTCAATTAATTATATTGATAGGCTTAAATTAATTAAATATTAATTTAATTAATTTTAAGTGTCTACATTTTGCCCCTCTTTGATATAGCATTGTGAAATGATGTTATATCAAAGAAGAATAAAACATAGTGGAAGAAAAGGATAAAGACTAGTAGCATGATGCCCCAGTTATGATATGAAGAAAAGGATAAGGACTAGTAGCACGATGCCCCAATTATGAGATGAGGAAGAATGATTAGGAGTAAGGATGATGAGGAATTAGTGGTATGCCCCCTCGAGAGGACATACAGGTTCGAAGAACATGGGTGTGCTCTCAAAAAGTAATTATAAGAATAAGTGATGAAGATAATGAAATAGGGAAGTAGGATGAGTTGGAGTATTGTGAATGAAATGAGACAAAGAAAGGATAAATAGATTGGATTTCTTGTTGAGCAAGTATAGAGAACAAACCTAGATTTGATATTTCCCTGGATAGTCTACACCACTCATTATAAGAACCAGGATGATATGAGGATCGGAGGTGTGGACTGACACTCAGTTAAACAAGAATGCCTTGCACACAATCATGCAAGTGTTGATAAACACTAATGTAGGGTTGTCAGTTTGTACAAGGAAGACCTTCAAACATGCCATGCTTTGAAAACCATGCCCCATTATACACCAGCCAAGACATACCAAGATATAGGATGATCAAGGTAGTCCTGAACAAGTATAGTCCTGGGACACGAGATGAAAAACAAAGCGAAAAGCTCAAGCATGCAAACAACATGCACATGACCAACTGATATCTCTTGCCAAGAGTAGGATATGGATTTGGATAAGCTTCCAGACTAAGGAGACATCCTGATGGGCAGGTGATGGATTGATTGATGGATTACAAAAGACAAGTTGGATGTGCAAGATCTACAGATGAGAGGATTGCAGATTTGATTAGCAAATTATGGATGGGTGCTTGGATTAGGCACAAGTCAATGCAAGCTCGGGTAGATGGGAAAACCTCAGTTTGATGGATTGGATGGGATTGGAAGAAGGATAAATGATTAGATAGGAAGAAAAATGGGGATGGATGATTGAATATGATTGGATTGGGGATGGGATTAATGATTCAATTGGAACAGATGGAGAATATGATTGGATAAGATAGGATTGGATTATAAATTGGATTGGATGGTGCGGATTGGTTGATGGCATTTGATTGAATGGAACCAATGACAAGGGAGAACCAAGGATTGGTAAGAGGATAGATGGATGAGGGATTTGTTTGGATAGGAGATGGGGGGAATAAGTGTTTGGATATGGATAAGAAATGGAGGAATAAAGGATGGAGGGTAGGGCGATGGAGACCCAAAGACTATGTTGCAAAGGAGTGCAATACCCCACAGTAGAGGTAGTGTAATTAAGGATGCAAGGATGGTGGGTAAATATGTATGAGGTGGAAGGATAATTTGTAATGGATATGGATGGTAGAGGATTAAGGCTTGAATGCTCCAAAGAATGCATGCATATACATTGTTTTGCCTCTTATATGATCAAGATGACAGATATTAAGGGAGGATTTTTTTATAGGATGAGGGATATGAGATGGAGGATATGGCTAGGATAGTCAAGATCAAAGATATGAAAGGAGAATGGACTTAGATATGATGTAGGTGGATGGGAGGATTGTGCCGATGAAGCTTGCCACCAAGTGTAGAGTGCAAGGGGATGAGGGGATTACACATGACACTTGTTTGCCAAGTCTTCATCATGATACTTACCCAAGCCGCCACAAGAAGTGGTTTTCTTTATTGGATGAAATGATTTTTCTCTACTTTTTTCTGATTTTTTTAAAAAAAATTTTGTATTTTTCTTGATTTTTTTAATTTTTTAAAAAATTTCTTGATTTTTTTTATTTTGTTTTAATTTTTGGAATAGTTTGGATGGATAAGGATGAGGATGAGTGGATATGGAAGATAGTGGATGAGTGAAAGAGGAAGGGAGGACTCAAGCATCTAGTTCCATAGATGGTATCCCTTAGTATTTCTTTGAAGTGGAGGTATTCTCATAGATGGTGGTAACAATAATTGGGGAGATGAAATTGATAGGGGATGGAAGATAAGGATTTGGAAAGGATTGGACTAAAGAAATGGGATTGTGAAAAATAAATGGTGGATAATGGCTGGGGTTTTGAAGAATTTGTGGAAGATCAACATTGGCACACACCTTGAAGGGTGGTGGAGTAGTGAAGGAGAGTGTTTTGAATTAGATGGGGATAGAGTGTGGATTTTGGGAAATGAGGACCCAAAATAGAAGAAGGGGATGATGGAGTTGGGATGGTGGATTTTGGAACATAAGGACCCAAAATGGATTTTGAAAATGGAGGAGTGTTAGATGGAGGATTTGAGGACTTATGAATGGATGGAGATTTTGGATTAACAAGTTTGGATGCCAATTTTGATTTTTCTTTGGGATGCATTGCTTCTTTGGGAATCCACATAGTTTTTGATTTTTTCTTTTGGGGCCTTTGTGGCCTTTTTTATTTTTCTTTCTTTCAGATCACATTTTTCTTTTGAGCATGTCATTTTGAGGGGACATGTTGATCCTTTGATTTTTGTGGATTTTGAGCTTTATTCTTTTTAGATTGGGCATCCAAATTGCTTCCAATAGCAATGGGATGGGTGCATGAGGATGAAGGATTGATGGATTTTATGGATGGGTTGGTGGAAAGAGAGTGTTGGGAGTTATCCAAGGATGTGTGCCTTTGTTGATCTCACTTAGAGATTATTTGAGGTAATGGAGTGATGGATAGAGGGATGCAAGGACCCAATATGGATGGAAGGGATGGAGGATTGAGCATCGGAACATAGGGGCCCAAAATGGATGGAAAGAATGAAGGGTTTAACTTTGGAACATGGGGTCCCAAAATGGATGTGAAAGATGAGGGATAACGGGACTTTGATTTGTATGAGGCAAATTTGGATTTAGGAGGAATAAAGGATGTACAAACATCTTGAGCATTATCTTGAGGACACTTATTATTTCGGAAACAAGATGCGAGTCAGTTTTGAGGGGGATGAGATGTGGAAGGAAGACTAGGATCTTTAGATGGATTGGGATCATGACATGGAGATGAAGGGATACTTTGATCTTGACTAGGGAGGTTATCATGAGTTAGAGTGGGAGGGGTGACTGGATCATGAGATGGAAGAGGATCATGTGATGATAGAGGAATCATATCATCATGAGAGGAAGTGGAAGGGATGGGATCACTAGATGGACTGGAGGGAGATGTATCATGAGATAGAGAGATTTCTATGCTAGTATGCTTTGGAACAAGCTTTTGGCATGTTGGGAGTTGTGAGGATTGTGTGATGGAGGAAGGTATGGAATCTTTGATGTGAGTAGATGGGGAAATGGGGGTATCATGAAGTGTGGGGGATTGGGATTTGTTTTGAGGTGGAGGTGATTGGGGTGGATGGAGGACTTGAGGAGACTTGGCCACTTTGTTTTGAGGTGAGGATTTTGTCTCCTTTGCTAGCATATCTTGGATAAGATTATGGATGATGGATTTGGAGGACGTGGATAATATGGATTTTGGAGGATTGGGATTAGATGGAGAATTGGGATTGGATGGGGGATTAGGATTAGATGGAGGATTGGGATTGGATGCAGGATTAGGATTGGGATTGGATGGAGGATTAGGATAATGGATTAGGGAATTAGGATTAATGATTGGAGGACTATGGAGTAAAGGATTTGGATGTGGAGTAGAGGTAGTGAATGTGTTGTGAAAGGATGGGGTTTGAGATATGGATGGGAGAGGAGATGGAGGTATACTTATTGAATTAGAGGAGTAGGTGGAAGAGGGATAATATGGAGATATGGATGTGGAATAAGATGGATTTCCCTTGTCGAAGGTAGAGGAAGGATAAGAGATATGGTATAGATTGGGATTGAGTATAATGTGTTTGGATAGGATGGATGAAGGTATGATAGGCGAGTAGGAGATTATGGGATTAACTTGGTAGGCAGATTCATGAATTTTCATGAGCATCTTCTCATACCAAGCTTTGAAATTTTGGGTAGTCATGTTGAGAGTGAAGGATTAGATTGGAATTGGATGAATATGTTTTAGAGGGGAACGATTATGAAGATGATGTTAAATGAAGATGAGGATTAGGACTTGGCTTGGAATGATGATGGATTAGATTTGATTAGGTTTGGATTGGATTTGATTTGCATTGGAATTGGTTCAATTGGATTGGTCCTTGGATTAGGACTTGGCTTGATTGGATTGGTCCTTAGATTAGGACTTGATTTGATTGGATTGGTTGATTGTCTAAATGGATTGTATTGAATTGGAATAGATTAGATTTGATTTGATTTGATTTGATTTGATTTGATTTGATTGGTCCTTGGATTAGGACTTGGTTTGATTGGTTTGGATTGGATTGGATTAGTCCTTGGATTAAGACTTTATTTAATTGGATGATTGATTGATTGATTGAATGGATTAAATTGAATTGGATTAGATTGGATTGAATTGGATTGGAATTGGATTGGATTGATTTAAATTTGATTGGAATTGGATTGTATTGAACTGGATTGGATTAGGTTGGATTGGATTGGATTGAATTGGATTGGATTAGGTTGGATTGGATTGAATTGGATTTGATTTGATAGGATTAGTCCTTGGATTAGGACTTGGTTTGATTGGATTTGGAGTAAATTAGATTGGTTGGATTGGATAACCAGATTAGGAAGATGAATGGATTTGATTGGTTGAAATTTTGGAGATTTGATTGGATTAGAGGAAGAATGAATATTAGTTGAGGAAGGATGATTGTTTGAATGGATGAAAGTGGATTGGGGAATTTCTTGGATAGATAGAAATGGATTAAAGATTTGATGATGACAAGATGGAATTTGGAAAGAGGAAGGATTGATTGGTTGTGGGGGATAGACTTGGCAAGAGATGTCAAGTAAAGAAAACACAATGGTCAAAAGAAGTTAGACTCAAAAGACACTCATGCTCCTTCACAACATATCCTATGGTGAGAAAATACAATAGTCAATGGATCCCAATTGGTTTCCCAGCTATGCTTACCTAGAGCGGACACTTACATGCTTGACCCCACTGGCTACCCTCCACGACACTCACTTCTCCGAGATAGCCAAGCATCAACTCCCATGAAAAATCCTCATGGCAAACTTTGTGTCTCTACTAAGGGCCGTAAAAATATGGGCAGCTTCAGAGGTTCGACCTCCTGCACCAATGACTAGAAAGTTTTTGGCCGCTATGCACGAGGTGTTTAGTATGGCTTCCTGTTAGGAGCTACCCTTCGTAGTTGCGCAAGTGCAATTGAGGCCTATATCCCAATAAAGCACCAAGATCTTAGTAGTCACGCAAGCATTATTGAGATCTCTAGGATCCTACTACACACCCAATGTGAGAGTGAACTCTCATATAGCCCCAACCATTGACCCTTTCGTAGTCAATGGCCTATTTATTATAGTGAGTTGGGAACCCCAGGTTCGGGTGTACTCACTTGGGTTGTTTCCCTGTTATCTTCTCAAAGAGAAAGTTGTGAGGGTAGACCCACTAAGGGTAAGCATGCAATCAAACAAGAAAAGGTTCGAGCATCGAGATTTCTGATTGTCTATGTAGACAAGAGCATACTCTCTTACCTCTACACTTTCCTCAAACATAAAAAGAAATAGTTATTTTATCCCTAATCAAAATCTAGGTGCCTAGAATAAAAAGATTAAGAAAAACACAATGTTTGGTTGGATTTCCTTAGGCAACCTACAAAAAAGTGGATTAGTAGTTTGAAAATGAAGTCTTCAACAAGCGTCCTACAAAAGACAAAAGAATGACAAAAATATTTAAAAAAATTTTTTTTTTTGAATGAGTAGAAAAAAAAGAATAAAAACTTTTCTACTAATAACAAATGTGGTTTTGGAGGAAACTTTGATGGGTAAATGGGGTTTGACTAGGTTTTTTGCCATTTTCTAAGGGATAGGCAAGCATAAAATGGGGATTTTAGAGGAGAGGTGAAGGAATGGAAAAAAATTGTCCAAGAGTGACAAAGAAGCAAAAATTGGAGATAGACAATATGGCAAAATTTGGAGGGACAAAACTAGAAGAAGTTATGACAAACCCTAAAAACAGAGAAATGTGGGATTTCGAGCTTCAAAAAGTGGAATTTGGGATAAGGTCCTCAAGGAAGGAAATGTGCAAAATGAAATTGTGGGGGGGGATCTAGTGAAGTTTGGAGGAAAACAGAGTGAAGATAAAGAAGATATGGCAAAAAAATAGAATAAATTTTATCCTTGCGGTCGCGCTAATGCATGAGCATTAATATTTAAACAGACAGATAACAGAAAAAGAAGAATTGCAGTCGCGTTGATTATCAAGCACTCATGCTGATGCGCGGGCACTCGCGTCAAAACAACTAGAGTTACCACCCAAAAAAAAAATTCAAATTTAAATTTTTCACAAAAATGCTCGCGCTGAAGCGACAACTGAAAAGAAATAGAAGTGAGAACATAGAACAATGTAGAAGACGAAGAATGAGGAGGAGATAGAATAATTTTCATGGTGGTCGTGCTAAAGCACAGTGAGGTACCAATTTTTTTTTTGAAATTTCCTGCGGTTGCGTTGATCTGGAAATGGTTGCGCCAATGTGAGTGCGCTCGCACTGATCCAGAAACGGTCGCGCTGAAGTGTGAACCTGCGAGTAACCTTAACAAAAAACTTAATTTTTTGTTAAATTCAGGACATGGGTCCCACTGGGCGTGCCAGAATGAAGAGGGGAAAATGGATTTGAAGGGTTAAATGATCAAAAATACAATGAAATAAGCATGAAAACATTAAAACATCAAGAGATCATTTTTACCTTCCTATTTTACCTTCTCCTTCGGATTAAGCTTGATGAAGTGGATGATGAGGATGCACCCTTGATGCTCCACTTGATGTGCTGCTTGCTTGATTTCGATGTAGATTGATCTCCTTTGTGCTCAACAAGATAGATTGAAGGATTGGATTTGGATTGAAAGATTAAGGATGGGTGGATTTGATAGAGGATTATGAAGAAAGAGGAGAAAAGAGCAGCATGACAATGCATGAGAAGTGGATGATTTGTGAGGAGAATAGGCTCCAATTTATAGATTGGATGAGGCCAATGGAGGGCCAAGATTGATTTGATTATGAAGAGTTGAGATTGATTTTAGATAGAAGGCATGGATCAAGGGTGCCTCGGGAAAATAAACAGGAATATAAAATTCCTTGGAAAAGGGAGGAAGAAATTTGAATTTCAAATATGAGGAATTAAATATTCCAAAATAAGGATGCATTAAGGGATTCAAAGAAATTTGAATTTCTTTGAGAGACTCAATGTTGATGTGACATGAGTGGGAATTAAAAATTGAGGGATAATGATAATCATGATTATGAGAGATTCTAGAAGGATTAATTAGGTTGAGTGGGATTAGGAAAAGTGGTTTGCAGGAATCACATGACTAGGTTAATTAATTAGAATTAATTAACTGAGTGGGTTTAGAGGAAATGATTATTAGAGGGGACTTTAGAGGAATAGGGGAATAATTTATTTATTTGATAAATTAATTAGTGGACAATAGTGGTCCAGGATTAATTAAAATAGATTTAATTGATTCTGAGAGGAATAAGGATAACACAATTAAGTCAATTAATTATGTTGATAGGCTTAAATTAATTTAACATTAATTTTAGGTGTCTACAATTTCTAATACTTTAATGTAGTACATTGTATTGGATATGGTCATGAAATTAATTTTTTGTGTTATCAGTTGCAAGATACTATATTATTTTGGAGGATGATGAGGTTCTTACTTCATGGATTACCTTATCATCGAAGTTGGGTACTTGGGTTTGGGAGATTGGACTCAAATATTTTTTGGTTATTTTCATTGTTGCTCAAAATTAGGCCATGCCAATGTTGGTTGTCCAAGAAAAAAGAAACTCTATCCCATTTTGTCTAAAAGGGATGAAGTACCATTTCTTGATGATGATATTAGCACTAGCATTGAGTTTGCATAGGTGGGATGTAGGGGGAATTATTCTCAATTTCATAGAGCTATGATGAAGACCCCTTTGACAAATGTTCATGGGGGGATTCGACCTTAGGAGTTGTGATAACATGTAGCTCTCTAAATATTTGCTATTATTCTAAAAAAGGAGACTTGTGCAAAAATATTTTAGCATTAAGGAATAAATGGTTGTGGTTAATCAAAGATCTTTTGAATAATTTGTCTTCAAACCTGCTTGAGTTGGGGCTTGTTGCTTGCCATGTATTATTTTTTCACATTTTCGTTAATTGTAGTTATTGAGTTTTTTATTGTTGATATTGTCTGACGCTTTCCGTTTTTTGTTTTGTTGATCTTTATTATTTATTTTTTTAAGGAAAAGCACAAGCACATACCTATATATTATTTGAAAATATAAATATTACAACATAGGAAAAGTGACAAAATAAAACTAGGACAGAGGGTAGAACTCAATCTATGTGAAGCAAAACATAGCTACTGTGGAGAGTTGAGCCGAGTCTCTAGACCTAAACCTTTCTATCCACATGGAAACAAAACCATATAACAAGTATGTAGCTAAAACAATGACACAGAGTAGAGCTCAATCTATCATGGTTTGCATACCCTAGAGCATAGAGTTTTTAGAGGAAAAGCATGAAGCCATGAAGACATTAAAATACAAACCATTAATAGATAGCCCTTTTGGAAGAAGAGAATGGGCGCATATATGATAATCTTTCTAGGCATTCACATTGTGTATGATTAACAAGGAAGAGACTAAATAGTAACATCCCAAAATTTATAAACATATTGAAATGAGAAAGGGTACCATGGTGTGAGCATAGAATCATTTAGGTTTTTTGACTTCTTGTTTACTGCCAATTTTGTGTTCTTTGATTTTGCTGTATAGTAGAATCATTCTTGTATACAATCTTCCATCACAAAACAAAAGAAGAATAAAAATTAGAGTATTTACAAATTTCAAGAACTGTGATGTAACAGTCCCAATTTACAGAAACATCAAATCAATCTCAAGAATATAACAAACAAAACATAAAATGGTTGTACTAATGATACATATAAATGCCAATAGGAAAAGGTTGATGGGGCTCATGTTACAACAAATATATATTAGTAGTGATAAAATAAAATAATTTAAATGCAATTTTTTTGTAGACAAAGGGAAGGATTGAATATTAACAAATTCAAGGCTGCAGATTTTATCAATTGTTTTTGTATTCTGCTGAGGGGTGGGTGCAAGAAGCTGGGTCCCAATTCCGCGGAAGTCTGTGAGCAAAAAAATTTGCCGCTAGAAATAAGTGCTTATTTTTTAAGAAATGAACACCCATTTAAGTTCGACGCCCTGACCCATAAAAATAAAACGGGTGAACATTTTGAAAAATGGGTGCTCGTTTAGGATTGCACCACCATAGAAAAATGGGTGCACGATTTTTAGAAACAGGCACCCATTTCTAAAAATGGGTACGCGTTTCTAAAAACGGGCACACGTTTATTAAAATGCTACAAATTTCAAAACAGGTGCCCATTTTTTGAATTTAAAATAACAAGCACCCATTTCATAAAACATGAAGCAAGAAACACACCTATGCCTCGGTTTTGGTTTTGGTTTAGGCTTGGTGGGACCAAGCCTATGCTTGGACATCCAAAAAATGGCATCCTGATTGTATTTTTTGATGAAACAAAAACCCATTAGAATTCTCATTGTCCCGATTTAAAAAATCTAAATTTTATAGTGATGTGATTATTTTTACTATTTTTTCATTATTTATTAATTAAAAGTGGTACCTAAATGTAAAATAGTGAAGTTTAGTAAAGCTTTAATAACTTTTTTGTTTTTAGGTTTGTTGGAAAATAAATTATATGACATCAATTTACATACAATTCTTTTGAAGACTAAAAAAAAAATTAAAAAATATGAAATTTTCATCAAATTATGGTGGTCGTACACTAGATGTTTTGAGAATGTACTTTATAGTCAATTAAAAATTAATATATATATATATTCAATAAAAAAATAAGAAAAATAATCTTCATCAATATTTGATGTCTAAGGTATCTTTTCCTAGAAGGATTTACAAAAATTCATTTATCTACGTCAAAATATGGTGGTCGTACACATGTGTGGTATGGTCCTTTGAAACAGGCATTTTGAAAAAGTGGTTTTTAAACCTGCTTGGTAAAAAGAAATTTCTACCTTGTGAGTATTGAAATAAATTACATATTTGAAAATTAGACTCCGAGCACTACAGTTTCTATTAATGAAGTTTTTTCAGATCCAATCTCTAAGTGACTCAAATTTTGACATCAATCGACAAAAAAATTGAAAAATAGGGAAAACACTTCCACTACAGGGGGCATGGTGGATTGTACTATGTAATACTTGGAGACTGCTGTTATTTGTTTATATGTTTTAACATGCAAATTAATAATTAAAATACTTCCCCAATCATAGATTACTTAATAAATATACTTTCAATATTGTATTTAATTACTTCTGGTTCATTTAATCAATTAAAGTAAAGGATAATTTTAAAAATCAATACGTATAGTCAGGGGTCATTTTGAGATTCTACAATCTGAAAGCATAAAAGTCATTCCTTTCAGATTTTTTAATCGAACAAAAGATAACCGAAAACAGTGAAAATATTAAAAAGGGGATCCATTGAGGAATCTAATCCTCTTTAGTAAACAGCATCTTGGTGAAAATACAATAGATCAGAGGATATGTAATAATTAAAACCCCTCTAAAGCTTAAAACCAGGCCAGGTAATAAATTTTTTTTCATTTTCTCCAGCAATCATAAAATGGTAGGCTTCACCAATATCAACTTTATACACATTAATATCAGTGCCCCAAAACATATTGATGGCGTCCTCAAGCCCAAACAAATGCATGTTGTTTATAATGCCCTTATCAACAGTTTGAACCAAACCAATATCACCTTCCTTTAGGAACTTCCAGCAGCCGATATAAGTCTGAAAGTTATGCACGCTCATTGTATACCTGACCTTCACAAGATTAAACAGAAGATCCAGCAGCCTTAGCTCAAACTCTACAAAATCATTTCTGCGCTGCAATATGCTTAAGTGAACCCTGAAAGCACTTGCCTGTAACTCAAAATGATCACTGCTTATATCAACCTCATCAAATCTTACCTTACTTATCCACTTAACTGGACAATTTAATACAGTGTTGTCCGTGGTATAGAATGATCCAGTCTTCTTGATCTTCACCTTAAAATCACCAATTGAGCAGGGCAAATATTTGTTGTCAAAGTTGCTCAGAAAGTAAAACAACATAACCCTGAGATTTGGACCAAGGGTAGACAATAACAACTGTACAGATCTAAGAGTGATGAGATATGCCTTCTCTAGTATTGGCACCCAAATGTTGTAAGTGAAGTCCAAAATGATTAATACTAATGTCAATATTGATGACAGTTCTTCATCACCATTAGCATTCAAATACAAGGGGATACCACTTAATATTTTTGATAGCCAGTAAGTGTCCACAATAAGTGGCATGTGTTCTGTCAAACAAAACCTAAATATTTTCCTGAAAGACAATCTAAACCTTTTACTTGGCAAACACATTCTAATGGCTTCATCAGCAGAGCACAAATTCCACACACCCATGAAACCATTTACAACTTTATACTCTTTAACAATAGGCACACCATTAAGCTCTGCAGCAATCAACAGTCTTACCTGGCTAGCCTTTTCACTGTCACATATGTAGTGAGATTTGTTATAATGGAAGACAATAACTGATGAGTCACCCAAGGGATATTCAGTAATATTAGCTTTGCTTTCAGCCAAGAACTGGTTGGCATCAGCTGTGTCATTGTAATCTGTTGATAACAACACAAAATAATCATTTCGAAATTTTTTCTTTGAGAATATCTTATAGATACCTGTGCTTAGCAAAGCCCAGGGTAATCTCATTGTGGCAGTGGGTCTTATGGCTTGCCATATAAAAATTCCCAGCTGCACCCACAGAAAGCCCCTTGAACTCAGAAGCCCAAAGAAGGTGGCCATGATTTTGTGCTGCAATATCTAAGGATATTGAGAGTTCTATATATAAGAAAAAAACAAGAAATTACTTATTGTTTATGCTCCTATACATTAATATTAGGGTTTGATATGGTTTAAACTTAATGTCAAAGTCAAAGTTAAAGTCAGAGTCAATTAGTCAATTGACAAATTTGCAATTCATTTTCTTCAAACTTTTTCCAGTATCACGCATTAATAATGCCATTCACATTTTTTATCATACATTTATAACGAAAGAAATTTGTTGAAGATCATTGGTTCAATAGAAATTTGAACAAAATATCTCTAGTTTTAAAGACAAGCTGATTTGACCATTGATCTAACAAAACTGCCTCTTTATTTGATTCTAAGTCCAGCAGTCAATTAGTCAATTGACAAATTTCACATTTCATGTATACAGTCTTTTTCAACATTATTAAGGTTACATGGTTAAGCATTGTGACTTATACCAACTTAAAAGAAGACTATTTTGAGCGGTGAAAGTTTGTGGGCTGCACGACTTAGACCTGGACTTGGTTCTCACCTATCCTTTCCTCCATACCCTTATTCTAGGAGCATCTTTAATTTCTTGTCCCTCTATGTAGGGGCCTCTCAATGTCTTAGCCTCTCTACGGTCCACTATAGATAGGAGCCTCTTATGCAATCACTAATGTGAAAATAAAATAAGCAAAATGTGGAGTAAATATGGTGGGAATGATTATGCTTTAATATTTATATTATTTGTTGATTTAATGTGTATCAACAGTTATGATTTCAAAGTCATTATTATAGATGACGAGTAATCATAATTGATTGGAATTAATTTCTTAGATTTAAAAAACAACAAATCATGTGATCTCATATTAGAACACTAACTCATCATGCGTATATTTATTGATTTATAATTTGTAGAAGTATCAATGATGACTTTCCATGCATAGAGACTATATACCAATAATTATTCATACAATAGTATTGGTATGCTCATGTTTTCCTTGCATAGATGGCACTATGTTGTCCTCGATTTCGGTGCGGCCTAAATCGTGAAGCAACCCTATGAGATTTATATGTTTCATACCTCACGGGCTCTGGGAAAGGCTAATCGACCTTGTCGATTGGTCGCTTTTCATTTTACGCCTTTATGTTTAGTCGTCTTTGAGTTATTAGTTTTCTTTGTTTTTATTGGCAAGTCGGGTTTTAAACCTCGACGTGTCAGTTTTCCTTTGTCGGCACATCGGACTTTAAAGTCCGATGTGCTAGTTTGCCTGACTAGCAGGTCAGACTTTAAAGTCAGACCTGCAGTTTGGTTTTGTTGACGGGTTAGACTTTAAAATTCGACCTGCTAGTGTCTTGTGGTGACATGTTGGACTTTAAAGTTCGACCTGTCAACACGAGTTGCATTTAATGCAACTCATGTTTATCTTTTAGCTAGTTATAATTGCTTTTTAGTCAATCCTTTTGCATTCTAAGCCTTTGTTGCTTCCTATGAGGCGTTTTAGCTCTTATCTCCTTTCTCCTTGTGGGTGTTGGCGATTGAGCTACTGGATTCATCTTTTTCTCCAGCATCTTTACATCAGGCAGGTAGGGTTTTTATTTTTCTTTTATTTGTTTTGCATCGGGTTTTTGCTAGGGTTTGTGTTAGTTTTAAGTGTTGCTTCGTTGTTTGTTTTCCTCCAGTTAATGTCAAAAACCCGACACACCTTCCCCTTTTTTGCTAAGCCTCTCATTATGAGTTTCAAAGCCCAAAACAAGATTTTCTTTTTCGTTCCGTTTTCCTTACATGCATGGACTTGCATGTCGGGGTTTTGAACCCCAACATGTAAGTCAGCCAATGTGAAAAACCCTCAAATCACATGTCGAGGTTTGAAACCTGATATGTGGATGTAATATCCTCAGCTTGCACGTAGGGTTTCAAACCCCGACATTTAAGTCGACCAATGCGAGTTTTTATCTTTACATTTGCAACTGATAGGTCGGGGTTTGAAACCAGACCTGCCAGTCAGTTTTGTTCCATTGGCATGTCGGATTTTAAACCTCGACCTATCAATGATTTATTTTTCCTTTATACTATCAAGTCAAGGTCTAAAAACCCTGACATGCTAGTATCTTTCCTTTGCAACTAGCAGGTAAGACTTTAAACCCAAACCTGTTAGTTTTGATGTTTTTCCCTTCATGAGCCTTTCCAATGAAGTTTTTCGCTCGGTCCTCTTTGATTCTTGATCTTCAGCTTGTTCTTCTGATGATGAATATTGATCATAGGCCTAACAAACATGTTCGCTCAGCATCTTTGCAGATGTCCAAGTCATCTGCAAGCAAATTGAAGGCCTCTCCCATTCATACAAATCCATCACCGAGCAAACCTGTATACAAAAAGATGAAGTACAAGTACGATAAGTACTTGAATATGTTCCCTGGAAGTTCGGTGGACTCTAATGTGATAGAGATCAGAGATACTGAAATTGGGCATGTGGATATGAAGGAGTTTGAAAACTGATGCAAGTAGGCTCCATCCCATATGAAAAATTTGATAAGGTCAAAATTGCACAAATATGCATCTTTTCCTGTTGCAGCTCATGATCCAGAATTTGTATTGGTTGTGGTAGAACACTTTGACTTGAACGCTCATCAAGTGAAAGATGCTGACAAGAATGTGGTAATGACACTTGATAGTGTATTTTTCAACAATCTTTTCAAGGGTCTAAAGGAAGTTGAAGTTGCTCATATAACCATGGAAAGTGCACAAGCATACTATGAGAAGCACACAGATAAGTGCAAGAAAGGAATCAACACTGTGTTTTTATCCACTCCGCGTGACTTAATTGTCACTAGATGGCCTAAGTACTTTCATAAAAGTGATTTCAGTGAAGAGTACAATGATATGGTTACAATGTTTGCATGGGTTAAAGGTTTGAGAGACTCCCACTACTTATAGGAGTGGATGTGTTACTACATGAAGGTCATCAGAAAAGGAACAACCAAGATTGACTGGGGGAGCAAATCAGTGATGCTCTTTATATTCAGTTAAAGGAAGTCAAAACATCATTGAAATTTTATATGACTTCATATCTTGTGTATGCAGCCACCTCAATGAGACAATATCCATGCCTATCTAAAAAAGGAGATAGAAGGTTGTTATCTATTTGGGATTATTCTGATCAGTTAACCATTAGTAATCAGGAATCTCATTTCTGAAGAGTCAATGATGCTTTCTTCATGGTGTGGAGATGTTTGTCAACAAGAATCTGTACAAGGAGAGAATTTCAGAAGCAACATATGACTTGGTGTCTTCTTTTGGTTGTGTGTTCTTACAATTTCCTACTTTTACATATATCCGCGTTGGATGCTTCACAGGTGAACCATTCATGTTGCCTCGATACCCATTAGATAAGATTCTCCCCATGGAATTGTGTCGTCGATTGGTACATGTAAATGCCAGACAAGCTTTTTCATATAAGACAAGTCTCAAATGGCCTGTCTATTGGCCGATATTAAATACTCATCATGCCAAAGGCCAAGAACATGAAAAATGAAATTTTATGGATTACAATAAGGAGTTTCAAAGCTTGAGAGAATTTTGATTTTCCCAACATGATAAGCAAGATCAAGAGTTATGTGTATGTACATAGGCTTGAGGATGTTTGGGTAGATTGTAAAAGTGATGAAGATGTAAGAAGGATGGACTATAGTCATCTTACATTAGATGAAATAGAGAACTTGGACTTCGCTAGGATTCCAGACACCATGGAGGATACAAGTGATATAGTGGACCTTGTCTACTATGAGCAGAAAATTGTTGATACTCCTTTACCTCCAATTCAATGGTCAAAGAAAGAGAGCAAATCAATTTCAAAGAGGTTTGCGCCTATTATGGCTATCACAAACCAATGGCTACTAAAGAAGGGAATCTGGATGAAACCACTTCCTGCTAGCTCTAGTGAGGAAGATAATGATGGTCTGGTGGGGAAGACTTTAGAAGTAAGAACCAAAAATAAGGAAGATACTCAGGTTCCCCCACCACCGGTTTCACCACCAAAATCTAAAGGGAAGGCACCTAAATTCATATTCACCATTAAAGGCCTAAAGAAAGGGGAATCTTCCTCCATGGCCATGCAACAAGAATCAGCCCAAGGGCTTGACCAAGCTGAGGAAGAAGAACAAGAGCAAGAAGAGGGAGAAATTCCTCATACTGGAGAAGAACATGAACAAGGAGAAAGTTATACTCCTACCACCTCTCAGACATCATCATCAATTCGTGTTGTGATTCATTCTATTGACTCTGATTCTGATGAAGAGGGAAAGAACATGATGAAGAAAGAGCAGATATTGAGTTGGATGATGAACAAGATCAAGAAGGGGCCAATGAATAATTTGTTACTCTTTCTAGCATTCCTAGCTTTGATGGCATTCCAACTTCCATGATTGAGTCATCAATCTTGGATTTTAATGAAGCCATGGAACAGGTTACTCAGGAGCAATAGGTAGTGAGTCTGTCAAATTCTACGGCCATGACAAAAAATCCACCCCTAGTGAGCACCATTGCCATTTTTGTAACAACAACTGTTATTACATCAACGCTACCAATAGATACGACAATTGGGACAATTAATGTCTTACCAACTTCTATGCCACTGCCACCACCAATATCAGTTTCTACAATTCCAATTGTGACTACTCCTATGATACCTATTGCTACAATGACCTTAGTACAAGTGGGACCATCAACAACAATAGTATCTTCAAGTCAGCCACCTACTAGTTTGCCTGTGGTTATACAAGTGGAGATCACTACTCCAATCACACAATCAGTCTTACCTCCTTGGTTGGACATAGTGTCACCAAAAAGGAAGAAGCAATTTGTCTCACCAAATGACTTCAACTTCAAACAATTAGATCCTTCAAAGGAAAAGGTGACCAAGAAGCCAAAGACAGAATCAAGGGTGTTGGTAGACCCTGTAAGTAAAAGAAAATATGCCAAAGTGATTGTGCCAGCTGCAGGTAAAACCAAAGAGAAGATTCAACCGATAGATTATATAGTTCAAATTGTCGAGCTTGGGGAAGAAACTCATGAGAGTGTGAAGCAAGATTCAAGAGCTGTGAATGAGGCTATCATGAGAAGACTTAATAAAGAATGTGCTGAAAAGCTGAAATTGAAGGAAAAGTGTGAGCAACTAACCAATGTTTTGATCAAAGTGACCCAGACCTCTCAATAGGTAGAACCAATTATTTCATCCATTGATATAGAAGCACTCAAAAGAATGGAACAAGTGGGGGTTAAGGGTCGAGTGGTTGATCAATGGATTGAAAGGTTGAAATTCGAAGGCTCTCTCCTCCTAGATTCAACTATCAAGCTATTGAAAGACTTTGAAATCATGCAAAGTAAAATACAAGGAATCAAAACCACTTTCATGAAAGAGATAGATGAGAATGAAAGAAACATGCAGATGTGGAGAAAGATGGAGGACTTTGACATTGACTTCCTTGTAGAAATTAAAGTGCTAGAAACAAGAGGAAAGTATGTTGAAGTTTTGTCCCTAATAGCACACAGGAATGAATTGATCAAGCATATGGTCACTTCTCTTGAAGGTGAGATCAAGAGTTGTGATAATGATATTGATCAAATTTTAGCAAGAATAGTTCATATCCCTTGCTTCATATATGGTAAGGATAGTCAAAAATTGGTCACAAGTGATACCATCATTCAAGAATTCCACTCTCTAATCTCATGTTGGGTAGAGCAAGATTTCACTCTAAATGCTTTTGATAAGCTTCTTGAAATACAAGTTGGTTTAGAGTTTCTTGCCTCTTTGCTCAAGGATGGAAAGAAGCAGCATGTAAAGACCGAAGATGCTATATTTAAGATCAATGCTAATATATCAATTTCCATCGCCCTACTAGATGAAGTTGGGATGAAATTCATCTTGGCTAAATTTGAAGAATTTAAATCCAATGAGGACAAGAAAGATGAATAAAATGTCCCCTTTTTGACACTTAGTCTTTCATGCAGATGCATTTTTAATGTAGTTGCATTTTTAGATGATGTAAGTTTTCTCGTAGCTGCATGTTCCCTTTATGTTGTAGTTGTAGTCAGGTGGGACTATGTAGTTGAATTAGTCAACTGTGTGGGCCACCTTTTTCTCCTTTTCTCTTCTATATATAGAGGAGCCTCATTTGTAAATATTTATCTTTTATTATGCTAAGCAAGACTCTACCAAATTTTTGCCTCAACTAAGACTTTGAGATTTTTGTTGTGAAGATTCAATCAAGCAAATAAAGAAATAAATTCCATTTTATCCCAAACTTTGTGTTGTGTCAAAGATTGTTTACATGAGTTAATGTTCCTATGTTCATTTCTTATATATGTTTTTTATTTCCTTGATATTGGTGATACTGTTTATGTGAGTAAGAGAGCTTTCCACTTGTGATAAGTAGAATTTTTGCACATATTTGGAAATTTTTTTGATGATAAGTGATTAGTGGTAGGCATTGTATTTTTGCTATTACTTGTAGTTTTAAGGGATTGGGAAATTATACTTGAAGACTTTGAGCTGCAAGTTAAATTTCTTATCATTTGTAATCATTAGCTTAGTTAGAATTACATTGAAGAAAGACTTTGTGCTTCTTTATTGTAAGTTTAGTTTGTTCATTTCTTTAAGTATCCGAAGTGATAGAGAATTGTAACAAAGTGGAGGGAGAATACATAAACTCTAAAAAAGGGAGTTATATGCCTGAAACTTACCCATAGATTTTAGTTTCTTGTTAATTAGAGAAGAAATTTCAAAGGGAACCCCCTTGCTGAGAGGAGAGATTAATTTCTCAACATAGCTGTGTGTGAATTATATATTTTTTCATTGGTATGCTAGTGACAAAATATTCACCCAACACACTACTAACTCAACACTTGTGGTAGCCCATGTAAACATCAATTTACTCTTGACTACTTATAACAATTTGTGTCAATTTCTATAATGTTGTCCTACCCTTGGGTTATGGTACACATGAACTCAAAAAGTTCATTTTTTTTTGTATCACTCTTAATATTTTAAAAAATAATATTTTCCATATGAAGTTTTGAGTTGTCCAAATGACTTGCAATCATCACTACAACATAACCCAAAATATGTAACATTGTAGCACAATATCAACACATGGTAATTGATGTGAATCTTATATTACAACATTTGAAACATGCTATATTTTACCACATTATATTTTTGTATGCAAACTCATCCTATATGAACACTTTTTAGGTGAATACCAGACAAGTCTAAAGAATATACCACTTAATATTTACTATAGGAAAATTTATTCTATATGAACCAAAAAAATAACATCATTTTTATGAATATAAGAAGACTATCATATTACTACACCATATGAATTTAACAATACTTAATGAGTATAGTCAAAGAAACAAATAAATTTATTGTAATGTATAATTTATATATATTTAATCTTTCCTACCCTCAACTTTCTCTCTAAAAAAATAATATTGGTCATCAATGTGTTTGGTTTAAGCATCGTAAACAATGTTTATTTCTAATTAAGTTACACTTTATGAGTCATATTTCACCATTATATGAATCTTAAAATAAATAATGTCACTCAACCTCTCTAACATCACTACATATTTACAATCATGTATTGCAGCCATACATTTTTCTTCAATTATGTATAGCACAACAATTGCTTCTCCAAATAGAAATAAAGGTACCATTGGTTGACCTTGGGTTATCAAATCTCTATATTAGTTAGAATCTACAAATATATGTACATACAATTAACACTTGTCTCACATTATTAGTACCATGGTGAATCAAACATTAATTCAAAGTTCCATTCAAGTACCTAAACACTTTTTTCACTTGTGTCCAATAATCATTCCTTGGCTTTTCCATAAAAATACTTTGAAATCCCACTAATTAGGAAATGTACGTGTTGGAGAGATGCTCCCAAGCCAAGATCACGACTGCAAAAATTTCCATAGAAATAGAGAGAGATAAATATTTCACTAGGAAAGATAAATTATATTGTTGAGATGACTTACAATGTACAATAGCCTTTCTTAAATAGGAAAGAGCATGAAAGAAGAGAACACAAGATGTGAACAAGTGTCTCAATAGGATATGAGGGTGGGTAAGAACTAGCTACCATAAACTAGTTGGACAAAAACATTAAATGAAACTAAAACTATTAAATGATAAATAATATTTACTCGTCCACCTCCCCTTTAGTACAACATTCAGAGAAGAATTATTATGAAAAATGCAACATGCCATGATGATGCAATATATGGGTCCTAATAACTAGGCCATGTTAGGTACTCATTCACAATTAATCATGCAACTAATCTCTTACAAACAGAGAAAAGGAGAAAACCAAGTGGGACAAAATCCTCTCCAAAAAAGAGATAATGCAAATCATATACAAGTGAGGAATAAAGTATTAGTTTCAATACCAATACCCCTAAGAACTAAACCCATCATGAGAATCCAACCAATAACTCCCCATAGGTGGAAAAATGAGAGACTATGTAGCCCCCCACAATTAATAATCTCCTACCAAGAATGGTAAGTGTTTGAAGAAAAAACAAGATCTAATGCTTACAAACCACTTGTCTCTCCTTGGGAAGAAACAAAACTATGTATAGATCTAATAATGTGGTTTATAAACCCATTATGAACAACCTAATCCAATACACCTAAATCGGATGTACTGGAAATGAATCTTGATCACCAATATTCTTCAATAAAATTGAAGTCGGGCAAGAAATAAAATGGACATAGATAATAAAGAAAGATAGATTGCCACCAAATGATGATTTGACATACATACAATCATATAAAGTGCACATGATTTGACATACATACAATCATATAAAGTGCACCCATCACTGTTTTGTACAAACATGTGACCTAGGTACAATGGTCAATCAAAGAAATAGAGGCTCTCAATTAGGTTTGATCATAGGCTGACTCATTGAAATGAAGCCTAATCTACATAAAGAGCTAGATCTACACTGTGAAAAAGAAAGGGCCACCAATATGATATTCACTATGTGCCAATATTTATCCAAACCAAAAAAATGAAATCAATCTGATGAATGAAGTCACCTCACAAAATTCAAACGACCACCAAATAATTGATGCAACCAATAAAATAACGTGAAATATAAAATTTCCTTAAAAAAATCAATCACCAACAATCAATCTCCTATGAATAAATGTAGAAAAAATTACATAGTCAAGCCTAGATAGGATCTCAACTAGGTTTTGTGAATGTATCATATAAAAAAGAAAAGCATACCAAATTTATTTGATACCATGTTGGAGTGATTCTCCCAACTAAGGATCACGACTAGAATAGCTTCCACACACAAACACACAAACACACACATGGATTTCACCAGGAAAGATAAATGATATTGCTGGGATGAATTACAACATAAAATAGCCTTGCTTAAATAGGCAAGAGCATGAGAGAATAGAACACAAGATGTGAACAAGTGTCTTAATAGGATGCAAGGGTAGGTACAAACCTACTACTATCAACTATATTGCAACTAAAACAATTAAATGCAACTAAAAGTATTATATGATAAATGCCTAAGTTGGACTTAAGCATGAGTAAATAATATTTAATCCAACAATATGGTCTCATACAAATTGTTATATGCTCGGGACTTCCAACCACACTTTTATATGTGTAAGGTGGTGAAATTAGGACTTTACCAACTAGGTTAATAAAGCCACTAATTTTATAGAACCATCAAACATTAAAGGAGGAGATCAAATTTGATTGTTCCAATCCTAAAGGGGCTAAATACATATTAGATTAATTCCTCGCTTGTTCGAGTTGAAAATGAGTTTGAATTAGGTTTGAATTGCAATGCTAGATCTAGGATAAACTGTGATAATTTGACAAAAAATAACAATAATAATAAGTTCTAGATATCATCTAGAACTACAAACTTGAATCCGGGGATGAGAATCAAATCAAAACCTCAGATGGAAAGTTTGGGTGGAATTATCAAGACCAGGAGGTGCAAATCAACCTGATCCTGTGAATATTGAGAGTAAACTAAATGAATATTTTTCAAATCATGATGACACACAAAATATACTATCAAAAACTCGTCAAAACTTCTTGGGATTAGGAGGTGATGACTTACTTGGTTCTCCACTTTTAAATCCTTCAAAAGCTAAGTCTGATTGTCTCCATCTACTCTATCAACTTCTTCAATCATAACTCCTGAATTAATTTATTGCACACACAAAGGAGGAAATGGTGTTTTTTGATGGGGATTTTCCTTAAGTCAAACCCTAATTTAGGAATTAACCTTGAATCTTATTGAAATAGGAAATGCAAATTCTAAATTAAATGCTAGATGATATACCTCAGATCTGAAATAATTGATATGGGTTGATGATGCAATTCTCTTTATATGTGATCATGAATGTTGATGCAATAACATGATAACGCATAGAAGAACCAAACATGAAAATATGCTTTCATGAAAGTTGATGAGATTTTCTCCATGATGCTTGAAGAATATGGTTGGATAAAATATTGCCTTGAATGATTGAGAATGTTTGATTCTTTATGTGATAAGATAACTTTAATAGTGTAATTTAGGAATTAGGGTTTCAATTAAGATAATAAAACTACAAGAAAATCCTAAATTAACCAAAACATATGGAAAGAGGTGTAACCCTAATAGATCTAGCCATAATCTAAATACTTAGGAAAGGGATAAAAGTCTGATTAGTTTCACTTGGGTGTAGGGTTTTCCTCTTTTCAAAGTTGAAATGGATTGATAGTTGTAAATTAGGGCAAAATAATGAATAATTTAAGTAATTTAAGGAATGGTAAGTGCTATAGATTTCCCATAGAGCCACAAACTTGTATTTGGGAAAAAGAAGAGATTTAGTATGTATTCCCAGAAGTTTGGCTTGATTTTTTAGGACCAGGTAGTACAAATCTATCTTATTCCTCCAAATTTTCCTCCATCAAAAGCTAAACCCATTTACCACTGTCTACTCTACCAAAATTCTAAAGTATAACTCTTGTATCTGTTCCCTGCACACAAAAAGAGAGGGAGAATAGGGGTTTTCTTGGGTCAAATTATGAAATAGGAATTAACCTTGAATAAAACAATGTAAATATGAAAGTTGTAAGGAGATATACCTCATGTCTGCAATGGTTGATAGAAGGATTGATGATGCAATGCTCTTTGAATGCATGACATACATATGAACATGAAAACCTAATCACACACACATGCTTGCATGAATATTGATGTAACTTTTCTCCAAAGTGCTTAAGGATGAAATGCAACCTTGAATCTTTGAAAGTGCTTGATGGTGAATACTTCATGGATGCACGAATATTATGGATAGGTTGTTTATATCAAGGTTAAAATTAATTGATAGGATGTATTTATATAGGATTCCCTAGGTAAATTACTGATTAGGTTGACCTTTAATGGTGAAATTGAGGCATGAGGACCAAAAGCTATCAGGGAGATAAAGGGCCTACCCTATTTCAAATTGAGGCGTGTTTAATGGGGACCAAGGCATTTTGGGGTGCCCTAGTCCAAATCAAGGTGCTTCATGCCCTAGTCCTCCAACAAACATGACCAACACAAAGGGAAATGGGAAAGGGACCTTCAATATGGGGTCCACCAAATGGTGTTCATAACATTAGAGTTGGAGAAGGAAGTAAAAAACAAACCTAGAGAGTGGATGGAGATAGGACATGCTAAAGTAGGAACATAAATATAAGGTGTAAATTGTATTGGTTACAATTTATGATGCTACATTCAACCCCCACTTTAAAGAGAGTATGAGCCTATGTAAATACTTGTGGTAAAATAGAAAGATGAAAGAGAGGAGAAATTAGGAGTGTGATCATAAGGAGATAAGACATCGCTATTTTTTAGGAACCAAGCCCCCCATCTTAAGATCTTAACTCACACAATCACACACAAGGACACATAAAACAAGACAAAGACAAAAAGCCAAAAAAAGACAAAAGACACAAAACAAAGTGGGCTAGTACTAAAAACAAAAAGGCTTCAAGTCAAGTAGTTGAAGAGACCTCGATAATCAAAATGTCTCAACCACTAATATCATTATTGGAATGATATCACAAGACCACAAGTAATCACATAAAATGAGCAAGAGAATGCATCAAACGATGAACCATGATCCACAAATAGAAAATATATGAGCTCATGGGGAAGAGAAAGAAAAGAACATGGATGCCATGGGCTATCTAGTTGTGTTACATATGCTAGGTGATCCATGTTGGAGAGGAGAGTTGGAATAGTCTAGAAATCTATGTCATTCTAGTTCTACTCATCCTACTACATATGTCATTGTTTGGTTTCAGGAGTTAAGCATCTCATATAAGACTTTGTTGGTCTAGTTTTGGGCATGCAACAACCTGTATAAGACATGAAATAAAAACAAATGTGTTTGGTTTCAGGAACATCTTGTATAAGACTTGTTGGTATAGTTTTGATAATGTATACCCCACATAAGACATATAAAAATATGTTTATTTTCTTTTAAGAATGAAAAGATCTCATATAAGACTTTATTAGTCTAGTAGAATGTACATCCCATATAAGACATGAAACAAAAAAAATATGCTTGGTTTTGAGAACATCTAATATAAGACTTGTTGGTTTGGTTTGAAGAATGTATACCTCATATCTATAAGACATATTAAAAAGGATGTGTCTGGTTTCGGGGATGAAAACATATCATATAAGACTTGTTGGTCTAGTTTTGAGAATGTACACCTCATATAAGACATGCAAAATGTAGTAAAAATATATAGTACGAAGAGGGTGATATGAAATTCCCCCCTCCCACCCTCCCTTACGATGCAAACATAGTCCTATGTTTATGTCTTAAGGAAGCTATAAACAAGGATACACACCTTCAACAACAAGGATATATCCTTTTGTCGACAATGTACATAATTCCAAGCCAAAGAGGTATAACTCCTATAAGTGAGTAAAAGATAGTTGTAAAGAGATATCTTGCAACAAGTGTAAAGGGAATATTTTAGAGGAGAAGAGATATTTGCTCAAATAAATCTACTTCTAGGAGGATATTTTGAAGAAAAATAACATCATCTATCAAAAGAAAGGATGGAGAACAAGAATACATACCTTCATCGTATTGCTAGGCAAAGGGATTCTTGATGAAGGATGAAACACTTTTAACCCAAAGTGGAGGGTTTGTTGTTTGTTTATAAGTAGATATACATTTCCAAGTAAATAAGAGGTTGTAAACAAGGATACATGCCTCTTGTATAAGAGAGAATCCTTGAACAAACAACTTCACACAAGGAATAACATCGTATCGTATACAAACACCACTTCAACAAAGGAAAAGTGGATATTTAGAAAGGATAGGAGAAATAAATGCCCCTAAGCATATGGACAAAGAGAAGCATTGTGAAAATTCCAAAGAGATATTATACATAAGAAGATCTAATATTTTAAGAGTAGGAAAGATCCTAAACAAGGAAGACACGTGTACTCACATGAAGGAAAATTCAATGAGATAAAAGACATCAAATTATACAAGATACTACTCAAAAGAAGAGGCAATCTCAAAAATTGAGAGAGAGAGAGAACTAATATACTATCCTTTCCCCCCAAGAAAGAAGACAAGGAAGAATTATGTTTCTTCCCAAGTGTGATTGTGTAAAGTGGAAAATTGAACCCTGGTGATTCTCCACCTAGGAGAGAGAAAGGAAATCACTAGGATGATTTTTACTTGGGAGATACTTTACGTTCAAAATAGGGGTTGAATTCACTAGATCCAAACCCTAAAGTGAATAAGGATTTGAATACTATGTGAATTGCAAGGGTGCAATTCAATTTACCCTCTTTTGTAAGTAGAGTTGACTTGTTGACTATGCAGAAAAGAGAGATAAAAAGGATGAAATGAGGAGCTACCGATTGAGGATCACGCTATAACTTTAGATCTGAGATATTTAGACTGATATGGATCTTCCCTACAAATTTGGAGAAACATCATCAGGACCATGTTGAAAGTGCACACGGTCCTCCGAAAAATCTACAAAATGAAAAGGGTTTTTCTGTCTCTATAAATGAAGCCCAAACCTACAATTACAGTTGCACACCTCCAACCTACACACAAAAAAGAAGGAAAGAAGGGTTGTGGATAGGGGATTGCCTCAATCAAACCTTGGTTTAGGAATCAACCTTGAAAGAAAGTAATTGAAAATTCTTAAATGTAAATGATGGAAATGTATACCTTGTAGATCTGCAATTTGTTGATGACGATTGCTTTGCTTCTTGAATGTAATCACAAGTGTTGCATGAAATGACATGTAACATGATGAAACCCAAACACACACATATGCTTGCAAATGAATGTTGTAATGTTGCTCCAATGGATGAATGAAGAAGATACATGAAGAAGGAGATATTTGAAGACTTGAACACTTGAATGCTAGATGATGTATATTTTTGCCTATGCTTGCTTATGATCAACTTCGCTTATCCTTACTTATGCAAATGAGAGGATTGAATACCCTTTTATACTTGCCTAGGAGAACTAATTCCATCTCATTGAAGGCCAACATGGGAGGATTTAAGTCCCTAAGAAGCAAATTAGGTCCAAGGGTCAGATGGACCCATCTTAGGGCCACCCTAAGAGGGAGGATAGGGGTGCCACACCCCTATCATAGGGGGGGATAGGGGTGCCATGCCCCTATCCTACCCAATTTTGGGGCCTGGATAGGGTCTCAAAGTGATGCAGGAGCCGAATTGGAGAAGATTTAAAATGATGATTCAAAGAGGGGTCCCAATTGAGTAGGGGTATGCAGTCACAAAGGTGAGGGCCTAAAATGTGGTCAAAATTGCAAGGGTTGCAATTTTTTGTTGGCATTGTGTTGTCATTGATGTCAACCAGTATAGTTTGACAACCAGTATGAGAGATTGTTGGTATAGTTATCATTGATGTCAACCAGTAATGGTGTCATTGATGTCAACTAGTAAAGAAGGTTACTGGTATAGCTTGTCACCAGTAAGAAGAGGATGTCAACCAGTATCGTGGTCATTGGAGTCACTGGTACACAATTTAGTGTTGGCTTGTGTTGGAGACATAAGTTGAGAGGTTGACTGGTAAGTATTGGGGACAGGTATGGTATGACTACCGATGAGTGATGTGTTGGCAGTGTGTGGTTGCCAACCAATATGCATGTGACCAGTAAGAAAGAAAGGTGAGCTATTGAAGAAGTGCATAATCAGTATGCAATCGGATATGGTAATGTGAAACAACAGGACTCCCACTAGCAAGTGATAATGCTTAGTTTATCTCTCAACATGCATGTAATACATTATAACTCTTCGGGATAGGCTAGTTAAGAAGTTAAAGGTAGGTGATTGAAGGCTCGCACCGGATGAACTAGTGAAACACAAAGATGCCTCAGGTGCATGAAACCAGAGATGTGCACCAGATCAACAAGAGAAAGTGTGATGAGCTACTGGGAACTAAAAGGAAGAGTAAGTGTTATGAGTTTTCCACTTTAACAAACTAGTTGAGATGATGTCTTGGATAATCAAGGAGAAGGAAAAGCTTAGCACTTACAGATAGAGACTGTAGCCAGAATGTAGATGCAGATTGATGCATTGACAGATGAAGACTATTGGCATGATGATATCATGCATGTTACATGTTTGAAAGCAAGAAATATTACTAGTATAGATGTTCACTTGTAAAGCTGACAAAGTGACAAGTGAATGGCTCCTATCTGATGAAGATGAGCATGTTGTGGATTGACAAAGTTAGGTGACTGGGTTAATGTGTTCTACTAGTAGAACAACAAAGTGTGGGATTGAAGGATGACCGGTTGATGTATAATCGGTAATTGGTAGATGAATACGGGTTGTGTGTTATGGTCAGTGGCAGAGTCTAAACTAACATGGTGACTGTGCTGAGGTGCATGCTGACAGAGACACCACATGGAGTCTAGGTCTCAAACAAATGGACCGTACATTATCGGTGAGCTAGCTGGTGATTGGTTGACATTAATGTCAATGGCATAAATCATGGGTTGAGAGAAAAAGGATGCAGCTTGAGACAGATCAGAGGACAAAGATCTGATTTGTTGGCATCATGATCGATGTAATGTGTCTAGGTTCTGATTGTATGTGCTGAAGGGGACCATGAATTCATTAATCGTGATTGACAAGTGCATACAGATAAAGAGGCCGTGTTTTCTAAATATGGCAAACGTGTTTTGGATGAAATGAGATTGGCAGAGTTGAGTGATCCATTACAGGTGGTAAATCTCTAGGACAAGATCTGATTGGATTTTGTATGCCTCATGGTTGATGAAGAAACCCTAGACATGTGAAGTTTGAATTTTGGTCATGGCGAGAAAACTTACATATAAATATGCTGACTAAAGATCAAAGATGATTGATGCTTCCAGATGATTAGGTGCTAGATATTGAAGAGAAGAGAGTGAAAATCCAACCAGTTAAATATTTCATCAAAGATCATAGTGACTGAGAGTTGGAAGGTGCAACCGGTAAGGGGGTTTAACAAAGGTTTAAATGGTAAGGTTAGAGTGACTAGTAAGATACAAAGTGTGTTGCAGTCAAGTGAACCAGTGGTGCGAGAAATCATGGGAAGGCAATAGAAGGTGTTGCAGTGCAATGGGAGTGTCGATGAAGATCTGGAAAGGTAAGATCAGTGCAGGGCTTGATAGATAAGGAGAGAACCAATAGAGATTAGAGTGAATAGAACTGGCAAAGTGAAGAGTACTAGTGGTGGCAAGCAGCAGTGCATCTGATTGAGTAGAGAACCAACAGAGAGCAGAGTAGAGGAAGATTGGTTGAGAAGAGTAGAATTGAAAGAATGATTGTAGAGGTTACAAAACTCATTTGTAACCGGGTTATTACTTTGTAATGTTATTGTAATCACTGAGTTGTTGCTCGGTGCAGGGGTTGGTTGTCCTTGGGTTGGTTCCTTAAATCAGAGGTTGGTGCTCCTTGGGTTGGTGCCCTAAATCAGGTGTTGGTACTCCTTAGATTGGTGCCCTAAGTTAGGGGTTGGTACTCCTTGGGTTGGTGACCTAAAATTTGTAATCAATGTTTATTTTGAGGCTGGACTGGAGCAGTAGACTCTAGTAGCATTTCTCACCAAGGTTTTTCCCATGCTAGGTTTTCCTCGTACATCCGATGTTATGTGATGTTCCTTTTGTGTGTGCTTGCATTTGAGTTATTTTCCTATCTCACCGGTATATCCACCTCTTGTTAGATCTTCTAACTGGTACACACACACTTACGATTAAAAGGGTTAAGTTTGGAAACCATTGATTCACCACCCCTCTCAGTGGCATCTTGAGTTCTATAATTGGTATCAAAGCCTAGGTTCCCTCTTAGATAAGCTTTCTCCTACTTAGGTAGATTATGGTTTTGTGGATGTTGGTTGTAAATAGTCTCTCTAGACTAGTCAGTCCTCCCACCAGTCCGAAGAAGAAAGGAGATCTATGTGTAATGCCAAAGAAATGAAGGGCATATTTAGTGGACTCTTCGGTTATGTTTCTTCACAGGTGGATAACTGAAACTTGACAAAAAGCCTATGGAACAGATTGAAGAAACTTTATGGAAATGAACCTACCTCTGCAGAATCGGTTTGTGAAAGCAAGAAGAAAAATGGAACACATGAGTCTAAAAATGAAGATAGACCAGTTAGCAACAACAAAAATGATGAAGAAGGAACCCACCTCTTCATGGCTCAAGAGACAGAAGGTGAGATGCACACATCAAAAAGTGATCATATAGATCAATCCTACTGGTAAGATGTGTTTGGCAGTGATGGTAAAGATGAAGAAGAAGATCAAGCTGAAGTTGATCTTGAAGGAGATCTTGTAGGTTCACTTGAGGAGCTCAATAGAGTAAGAACATAATACGAGTTGTTCAAGAATGCTTCAATTGTGGAACAAAATCAGTTCATCAAATGCCTTGAAGATTCTGAGGAATGCATCTCAAAGTTGAAAACTCAACTAGAAGACACCAAGAAGTGCAGGTGCAAAGATCTAGAGTTTGAGCTAGAGGCCAAGGAAAAAGAATTTCAAAGGCTAAAAGAAGAAATGGAGAATCTCATAAAAGATCTTGAGAAGTGCCAAGATGAGCTCAAGGTGATAATCCGGTTTGATGGCAGCAGTGTTGCCTTGGACAAGATGTTGAAGAAGAAAAAACACTCCAAGGATACTGAAGGATTAGGATGTGATGCTGATGAATGCTCCACCAACAAGAATGTCTCCCACAAAGATATTAAGTTTGTTTCCTCAAATGGAAACAACAAGAGACAAACCTTCACAATTAGGAATGCTCCAAGAAGGAAGATAGACTTGACTACAACCGGTGAAGACATGAGGATGAAGACCGGTACTGCAAGGAGAAACAATGTCAATCCAAAAGGAAAAGGAAAGTTAAGAGAAGATATCTTCACTAGAAGTAAGAAATTGAGAGGAAAACCTAGAAGACCTCCAATCGGTAGAAGACAAAGAAATGTTGTTTCCCACAAGATTTGTCCCCGTAGAAGCAAAAATGAAGAATCCAAACTGGTAAGATCCTCACATGTTTGACAAAATAAATTTATAAGTAATATGTCCTCCTTCTCTGGTTACTGCTTTGCATGAAAATATGATAGCCTTAGGGTGGATGAATGTAAAAAGAGGTCTAAGAATAGACAAAGTGTTTTTCCTAGGAATAACAATTTAGTTTGTCAAAGATGTAATAGACTTGGCCATAGAAGTCATGAAAGTAGAAAGAAGAACATTCGGTTCTATGACAACTGGTATAACAATTATGCTCAATATGGAAGTGGTTATAGAGCATATGAAAATCAAAGAGTAGCATGGAAAAAAAGGAGAAGTGTTCCTGTAGGATCAAGAGGTCCACTGGTACCGGTTGTTGGATAGAATAGCATGACCAGAAGAAGATGGTTAAACCAGTTTGATAGGAGGTCCTCGAGATAACTGCTTGGTATGAACATAGTTTGCTTCTACAACAATTTTTCACGTCATGCTATAGAATCTAGTAGAGCATGGACAAATCACCAGAAGAAGGTAAGACCTTCTCCCAAGACTGCAAATGAGAAATAAGGGAGATCAAGCAGGTATGGAGGAAGAAGGAAGAGAGTAGAACCATGGATCGACACTGTGCATTCAATGCACAAGTGATATTTCCTAAGGCTGAAAGGAGATGTAGGACCTTAGGGGGAGTTACATATTTATCACATCATTCACCCCCATAATTAAAATGGATGAATGGAAGGACAAGTTGTTGTCGATATAAGGAAGAAGATGAGATAACAGTATGTGTAGTTGCTACCTTGGCTACACATCTACCTATGAGAGATGAATTACTACTACATGTGTCAGTGGATGGCTGAATTTAAATTGGGATCAAAGGAACTTGACATAAGAAGACAAAGGTTAGAGGAAGATGCTCCGGTGGAGATGCTGGTCTGGTAGTGTAAACCGATATGTGCAGTATGCAACCGGTATGAATACTGACCGATATTGTAAGTTATGTAAGTCAATGTACTCCAAGATTATTACAGTAAGTCTAGTAGCGTGGATTCAGGTGATTATGTCTTAGGTGATATCGGAAAAGACCCGAATGACATGTGTTGGCCCGGTTATTGATCATATATGCATGCATCTTTTTGGGCTAACTGGTTTGATTTTTGGCATGATAGTGATGTGGTATGGCACTATGTTAATATAAGATCATACCATAAGCTATGATGGATATAATGGAGCTGAAAAATCATCTATAGATCACATATGCACAACTCAACTAGTATATGGTGCAGATTGGAGCTTTGATTTAGAACCTAACATGCAAATATGACCTAAGATCTATGGCTCAGGGGGAGTTCACAACCATATTTTCTGATTGGTATCAGACATGCTAGAAACAAAGGGAGTTCAAGTGTGTATGGCTATACTGGTATGATTGAGACTTTGGGATGCGCTCATCAGTCCATGTTTGTGAGGTATTTCAATGTCTAGTCAATTTGTACTTAACTAAAATCACAATTGGACCACCAAGAGAGTTGCTTGCAAAGATGGAGAGTTACCTACTTAGGGGGAGAACATACATTTTCTATCAAAGAATACACAAGTGATATCAAATTGATATCAGGGTCAGCTTCAACACTTGGTATCAACAAATTGGGGTTAGAATAACTTTCTACATATCAAAGGGGAGATGATACAATCTGACTGGCAAGTAAGTGAAATTCATTGACACATTTTTTTTTCCTATAATTGGTATTAGATTGGTATATACACTTGGTAGCTGAGCAATTGGTGTCAGTTGATGTCTGAGCCCTCCATCTCAAGTGTTGCTGATTGAGAGGATGCAGAGAAAATGGTCAAAGGAGGAGAAGGAATCGGTAGAATGCTCTGTCAGTGCCCTTTGCCATTGTTGTCAAAGGGGGAGAGAGAATATGTAGTATACCGGATACTACGTGCATTGACATCAATGCCAAAGGGGGAGATTGTTGGCATTGTGTTGTCATTGATGTCAACTAGTATAGTATTACAACCGGTATGAGAGGTTGTTGGTATAGTTGTCATTGATGTCAACTAGTATAGCAGGTTACCAATATAGCTTGTCAATGATAAGAAGAGAATTTCAACTAGCATTGTGGTCATTGGTGTCACCAGTACACAAGTTAGTGTTGGCTTTTCTTGGAGACATAAGTTGAGAGGTTGACCGATTAGTAAGTATTGGAGACTGATATGGTATGACTACCGGTGAGTGATGTG
>NW_026729459.1:0-69000 GCF_030272615.1 Cryptomeria japonica | reverse complement strand
AGAGTTGTGAGAATGTGAAAAATAATGGTAATAATAAATATTCACTTTGTGGACAAGAGCCATTCTCAAAACAGAAAGTCATCGAGTCAAGGATCAGACAAGAAGTGGAACGATTAGAACAAGGAATATATAGGATCCATTGAAGAAATGGATAAAATACCTTTGAATGAGATCTTCCAAGAGTCAATGAAAGAAAAAAATGGTTGAATGGGTTGAAGATGAAGAGATGGTTGAGTTTTATGGATCAGTAGAGTTGTGTTACCCCTAATAATGGGAAGGCATTGAAGATTACAATGTAGAGAGAGAAGACTTGAGAGACTAAAATGAGAAGGAATGCAACCTAACACAAGACGAGTCCCAAATTGTTGTAGTAGTGGATTAAGTAGTCCGTGTTGCAGAGGAAGCTGCACTAGAGATGGAAATATTTGGGATCCCCATTTGTGATGACGATTTAATATTTTTAGAGAACACAACTTATCAAAAATAGATAGAAGAATATGTAGAGGATCTTGATAGTGATAAAAAGGAGTAGAAGATCATCACTTCCCTAAGGAGGGAACAAGGATAATTGAGGGAGAGAGTAATTATATGAACAACTATGGTATGAAGAACAATGTTTAAATTGAATTTAAAAAAAAAAAACATCACATTGAACTAAGAACTAAATTCCACCTCACAAAATATGAAAAAGAAAGTGTTCCTAAATGGCATAATGCAGAAGAGGAGAAATCACTTTTGGGAGATTTTTGTTCCCTTAAATTTATTTCTATATTAATTGATTTATATGTAGATGATACAAATGGTGTAAAAATCAATGATGATTTTCAATGGAGGATAATTCCTAAGTCTTCAAGGAGCTAGGAATAAAGGAAGAACACCAATTCGCAAAGGAGGAGTTTCTCTATGCCAACAAGAGGTTGGAAGTGGAAGAAGAAAAAATATGATAATTTAAAGAGATATTTAATCTGGTGGAAGGGAATGTTGTGGCTTGGTTTTTCGAGCAATAAGGATGGTTCTATTACCTCTTCCAAAATCTTTTATGGATGTGTCATGCAGTAGCATCCTAGGATAAAAGGAAAATCTCACATTGCCAAAAAAATAATTGTTAGGTTGTTGATATTTTTAGTGTTTTAATTGTTGAGGTGTATACATGTAAATGGGCTTTAAATCAGGAGGTTCAAAATTTTAAAAGAAGTGGAGAATGATGTGAACTATCTCTTAACAACTACTTCTAAGTATTCTATGTAGGAGTCAAATTAGGAGTTGATTCTTACTCTTTCGAAGTGTTTTTTTTTTACACTTTGTAATCTTCTTAGGAGATAATTAACTTAGGTATCTAATTTTTGTTAAATGTAAGAAATTTAGGGGTTGATCTTTCTATTAAGGAGGTAGTCTTAGAGTTGTGTATGAATAGAAATAGATAACAATTATCATAGGTTTACTTTTGGAAAATGTAATTTTTAGATTCACAATAATAAACTAAAAATCATGGGGTAATGCGATTTGATTTCTTTGTTTATTTTTGTCTTACTATGTTTATTTCCTTTGTTATACATGGTAGACATTGTTTATTTGTAGGATGTGAGAATAATCTGCATCATCTTAGCACCCTTACATTGAATGAACTTGAATAAATTTATAATATTTTATTAGTTGTCACCATGGATGGATATTCATATTTGAGAAAATTTTACGTATCTTGTGGATGAATCTAAATAAAGTAGAAGGCATGGTCATAAATATAAACACTTCAAAACAAGTATATTGTAGGAAGGACATTGTCTCAAATAATTGTCTAGCTACCATTTTAAAATACAATAATGTATTGGCTCTAGGATTTGTAAAATTAATTATTAGGGATTAAGGAAATGTGTTTGAGAGGTCTATTAAGGTCTAAAGCCTCAATTTGAGATTTTTTTTGTGTGAAAACTAATATTATGTGTTTGAGACGAACCTTGGAATCTATGAATTCTTTATCTATTCCTTCTAGATCATTTTCATTAAATCTATATTCTATATTCTATATAAGACATGGAAATGAAGAGAAAGTTCAAGACAATTGAGGAGGATTCTTATGACCCTCAACTTGGCCTTTTTTTTAGATGTTAGGGTAGATATTATTAAAAAAAGTTAGTGCATAAATGATTGCAAGTATTGAAATATAGAAATATGTTTGAATAGTATACTAACATTTGTGTTTTAAAAATTCATTTCATCTTTTAGTGATAGAAGATTGTATAAACATATCGTCATGTTGGTTGTTTTAGTCATTTTTAGTTAAGCTAATATCTTTTCTATATTTCCTGCATGCTTATTATGAATTATTTTAAATAATATGAACATATTACAAGTCTATATTTAATACAAATAATTGAAACAGGTCCAAAAGATTTAAAACATATTAGTCCAAATTATTGTATACATTAGCATGGTATTCCTAGTCTATATTGTGAGTCTTATAATTTTTAAAAATATTTATTATCCTACTCTTATTTCTCTCTGATCTAATTTTGAACTATTTGAAATATTTTACTAATATAATATTCTCATTTAAAGATTATAGACTCCAAATAATTAATCCAAAAATAATAATTACTATTAAACATCCAAAATTATATGCAATATGTTTTATTAATAAAATTAAAATATTAAATTTAAGAGAGCATATAAATATTCGTTCACCACATCGTTGACATCGATGACATCGAAAATCGGCATCTTTAATGATCGAAACAAACATTAACTGTTCATTTGTGTGATATTCTTCGATTTTATTTTGGATTCGTGTCTCTTCCTTTGTATGGTTTCAAGTAGAAGAATGCAGAGTCATACAATTTGTGTTTAGAATGCCCTCCTGGAATTTGAGTGAACTCCTTTCGCTTGTCCTCGTTAAACTTTGTTTTGGAGTTTAACTGTCGTTTTAGTTAAAAATGATTGAATAGTCGGCATGTTGAAACTTGTCAACACTTTGTATGCTTTGTATGCCAAACACAACAAAAGAGAATTATCAATGCTGTAGGATAACCAATATTCTCTTTTAGTGGTCGGGACGAGGTTTTGCTGGCGAGGTGGTCAAATGCAAGATAAAATGGTTATTGTCTATTACTGTGTTTGTTGATGGTTATTACTGATAACAAAAACAAACTCTGCCAACTGGGAGGATAAACTCATAAACATCAAAATCAGATAATATGGTGGAAAACATCAGTGCAGAAGGTGGATCTACCAATAGATTTCTCAGAATATAAAGGAGACGAACACACTCTTTCATTGGAAGTGTTAGAGGAAAGTTGTGAGAAGAGGATTGGGAATTATCGTGAGAGTGCGCATCAAATAGGTGTCTCAGCAAGGAGAATAGAATCTCATGTATGTGAACAAGACAAAGCTCTTAATGTAAAAGGACTTACATTTGTTAATGTCAAGCAATATAAGAAGATTTTGCAGCGAAGGCAAATTAAAATAGTCAGGAGGTTAAGATGGCAAGGCACATTAAGTTTATCGCTATCTTGTCAAGAATAGTAAACTTCAATCAAACAGCAGTTATTCATAAGGTGCAACAAGAGCAAGTAAATACAAGGAGGGAAATGCAAGTGGATCTTGAAGATCAAGCTAAAAAGAGCATGCCAACAAGAGCATCAACTCAAGTTCACTAATGGAACAAACCAACAAAAGGCAAAAATTGGAGAGGAGTTGGAAGATAACATCAAGATGGACCATATATCCGTAAATTCAACACCTCTAACCTGGTCCTCAGACCTATACGTTAATGAGTTGATGGGATTAAAGAAGAGACTTGAAGGCCTGGAAGTGTTGGAATGGCTGAAGTATAATAGATGGCAAGGGATCATGGACACCAATTTTAAAATAACGCAAGAAAACAAATTTCTTACAGAGGAAATTGCCAAACTGCAAGTCAGATTGAAAACAGGCAGTAATTGTCAAATTTGGCATGCGAAAACATCTCAAAATCAGCTGTAACTTTGGGATCTGCTCTAATATCATCATATCTAACGGCCCTAAAAATTTAGTGATTCCTCCAACTGAATTAAATTGCCCAAGAAATTCGGGATTCGGCCCACAAGACTACCTCCACCTCCTATACTATACTTGCCACGATTCGATCGATGCGGGGATGCAGGTCGTATTTGAGGCTGACCGGACTAGGACCGAAGGCTGTTTTTTAGACTCGCCAACTAGACGAAATCCTCATCCTACTCACTTAATGGAAATGGCGGGAAAAGCTATTAATTCCGGTCGGTTAAGCTTACTAGAATTTCAAATAAATGAAATTTACACTTTTGTAGCCATAACTGCTGCAATTGCTTTAAATTGCCAAGCTCTGTGGGTAGCACACGAGGACGCAGAGGATTATTGTCAAACGTGAGGTTCTTCAGAGACTTTAATTCCCCGAAAAAATTAGGGAATTCTCCACTCAAACTATTTTCGTGGAAGAAGAGAGCTTCGAGCTTTGCCACCATTCTGAAGGCTGGAGAAATGGAGCCACTGAAACTATTATTGGGCAAGTTCAAGATTCTCAACTTGCTCAACTCGGAGATACGAGTGGGCAGCGTTCCAGCAAAGTGGTTGCTCGACAAATCGAGCTTGTGCAAATGCTTGCAATGCAAGAGGCCAATGGGAGAAGGACCGGTGAAAGCTTTGCGTTGGAGAGTCAAGGCGGTGAGATTAGAAAGGGCGCATATAGAGGAAGTGAGGTTGCCAGAAATGGAGGCCCCTGTGAGATCAACAACGGTAACGTTGTTGAAAGTATCACAGGAGATTCCTGTCCAAGCACATGGATTTTGGTGAAACTCATTCCAGTCGCTCAAAGCATTTTGCTTGTCCCTCCAATCTCACTTTTTTATTTTAACGAGAATTTAGCCGTCTTGGGAGAGTGAAGTGCAGTAGATTTATGACTATTGGTGTTGGTGTAGACTTGTCATTCAACACTTTGAACCTCCTTTAAAAAAATTGGAATAAACATTCCATATCCATTTATTTTACCTTAATATCAAATAAATATTTTAGTAGACCACAATCTATCATTTTAAACTTCCTTTTCATGGCTTCATTAAACTTGATAATGTGAAAGTCATTATTTGTTATAAAATTAAATCATATATGTGCAAGATAATAATTAAAATCACACCATGAATTGTCTTTAGATGAGTTTTTTTTAAAACTATGTTTGAGGTGTTTATTTTAGTCATAGAGTGCTTTCTGAAATCTATACACTTTATTTTTTTCTTGGGACTTCATAGTTCAAGGCATTGTTCAACATAAATGTGTTCCCTTCATCACATCATTTATAAAGGTAAATTTTATATTTAATTGGTACAACTTCCATTTGTGCTGAGATGTTATTAAGTTAAGACTACTCTCATAGTTTTAATTCTTGGTATGAGAGTCCATGTCTCATTATAATCTCTTCTAGATTTTTATTTGTATCGTTTTATTGTTACACTTCTCTTTTTCATTCTTCCTTTAAAACTATTCCCCACAGTCTAGTTAACTCCAATCACTTATTTACCCATAGGTAATTTAGTTAGCTCTAATGTTCTATTTCTTTCCATTGCACCTTCCCATCCATGGACAAACACCATTTCTCTTCTTTTATTGGACTTAATTGAGAAAATTATATTCATGTATTAAAATTGAGTCTTAAGATAGCTATTAATTAGCACTATAGGTTAAATTATTGTTGCATGAAGATTCAATTCTAAATTACTATTTGATCATTTGAGTAATGACAAGGGTTTTATAGGTGCTCAGAAGTTAGCATTTTATAGAATTGGTAGAAGAAATGTGTCTTGCTTGAAAATAGGCTTCTCATATATGTAAATGTATATGTATATATATACATCTCTCTCTCTCTCTCTCTCTCTCTCTCACACACACACACACACACACACACACACAATGTGTGTGTGTGTGTTTGCATGCGTGCATATGTCCATATATATACATACATATTTATAGACACACACACACACACACATACACACACATATGCATATATATATAGATATGTATATAGATACATATATATTTTCTAAACTCCCTTGTAACTAAATCGCTTTAGGTAAATTCTAATATCTAGTTTTCATAGTTTTTAAGTCATATTGAGCTAAATTTCAATAATTATGTGAATATTAGATAACGAGCCAAATAAATTATTGTTAGTCAAGCTCAATTTTGACAAAATTATTTTGTTCTTGAGACAATTAAGTATTGCACAGGTGGAATTGTAGTCATATATGTACATTAGTTTCAATAAGATTATTTCTTTTGATTTAGTGGATTAAAAAAGTATGGATAAAAGCTAAGGGTAATTATAGCTTATAAATCTTTAGCATTGAGATATTTGTCTTAGTTTTCTAAGAAGTATTAAGTCAAGCTATGCTATAAATAGGCAAAGCATAATTATCCATATGAGAATCGTTATCTTGTGGTATGTTTATTGAAGACTGGTAAACAAGGAAATAGGATATGTCAAGAGATTGGATATAATTTACCGTTGTCTACATTCTATATCATTATTGAATCTTTATACATTTGATAGAATGCTATTATGTGTATCCTTTTCAACTTAGTGAAAGAATAAACTCTCGTTTTATCAATTAGTGTTAAAATAAAAGACTCATTATTAAGCACTCAAAATTATTCACAAATTTGACATGCAATTTTAAAAAAATAAATTTAGGAGAGTCATAAATCCAACTTAAATTGAAGAGAGCATCTATTTTACATCTATATGTGAAATAAGTATCAATTTTCTTAAGCTAATGTTTAATAATTGAAGAGATCATCTATTTTACATCTATATGTGAAATAAGTATCAATTTTCTTAAGCTAATGTTTAATCTAATTATTAAATCGTTGGACGTTGAGATCTTGAAAAGACTAAACTTCATTTTTCCTTAAAACAAGAAATGGAGCGAGCAAATAAGGTATGAACCTTGGAATACAAACAAAAGATGAAAGCAGCGAACAAGAGAAGTAATCCATGGATTGATCGTGTGCAAGAAAGAGAAAGAGAAAGAGAAGGGATTGAGGATTGAGGATGAGAATGATCACTAGGAGATGAAATGCCAGGTGATGGGCATGAGGCCGAAGTCATTATCACCGCGGTGCACGCCGAGGGCTTTCCAAACACTCTCAGAGGCGTCCACGATATCATCCTTGCACGGCTTCGCACATTCATCGATGACGGTGGCCACCGTAGACTTCCCTCGCGCACTGATTTTCAGTTTGCGGAAACAGTTGGAGTTATGATCAAAGGTGGCAGGAGGAAGAGCCACCCAGTGATCTTTGTTGGAATGGAAGTGCCCATCACAAGCCGAGGGTCCACCTCCATCCCCTCCTTTCTCGAAGCTGTTCACCGTCATTCTTCCCCGTCTTTCACTCGCACTTGTACACATTGTCATCATCATCATAATCACGCAGAATACCAACAACACCAATTTCAGTTTCCCCATTCTCTTCTCTTCTCTTCTCTTCTCTTTTCTTTGTGCTGGCAACTCACTCACGGATATATATAAAGATGTGCAACAGAAATATACTTATATATCTACAGGTTTTAGTATTTTTGTACATTTCAAGTAGAAGAATGCAGAGTCATACAATTTGAGTTTAGAATTTGCGGGAACGCCTTTCACTTTTCCTCGTTAAACTTTGTTTTCGGGTTTAATTGTCGTTTTAGTTGGAAATTAGTGCCGCATCACAAAGGATTCTGAAAAAATCGTGATGATTGAATAGTCGGCATGTCCAAATTTTAGATGTCTGATCTGCTATGTCAAATCAATGGTTTATATTTGCTTGCAAGGTGCAAGACGATTGAAACGTTTGCCGTGGTTGATTTTTTTTCCATCTTTTCTCACTTTAATGAATTTTCAAATTGATGAATTAATTTTTAGCGTACTGCCCTTTCATTAACAATTAACTCACTTTTCATAGTCAACATATATTTTATGTGATAGTTGAGGTTCTCTTAGTTAAAATGCCCCTCCCTCTACCTCTATTTTGCATCCTTAAAAAACTTAAATTTATTTATTTATTTATTTTAAGACATACAAATTTAATATTCTTCTTAAAAAAAATTCTAATTTTTTAATATATAAAATCAATAGTGGCTAACTCACAATTTTCTTAAAGGATTGAATACTCTATTTGTAAAACTATAAGCAATGTACATTGAAGTATTACAAAAAATGATTCAAATTGACCCTAGCCACTAGAGTGCTAGATTTTAAAAGTCGCACTAAGTTAAAATACATGGATTCATGTTTATATGGACTTTTAAGTTTAAAGTGTGTGGGAAGAATTCATATTTCAAAATATTAAGGTTATTTTATGCATTAAAATTAGAGTAAATATTTTATTTTCAAATTATATGTTTACAAATTAAATATATAATAAAATTTTGATATTTTGGTTAAATCATTTTTATATAATATTTTTTAATATTATTATAATTTATAATTAATTACAAATTAAATTATATTTATTGTTATATATAATATTTCATTTAATAGAAACTATATCATTATTACATGTTGTATTATAATATATAGTTAATATACAATTAAAAATTAATAATTACAAATTAAGTGTACTATTATATATTATATTTTATAGAATGTGAATTATTAAATTAATTTTAAAAATTATATTATAATTTTGTTATTTTGATTGGTTAAAAATAACTCTTTTTTAGACTATTGGAATTTGTGTAATGATTTTCAAGTCAAATTTAATCAATGCACATTTAAACATAAAAGGCCTTGTATTAATAATATTATAATAATATTGTGAGATTTTGCCAAGATCTAATGGCAATGGAAAGCACAAATAAGAGAGAACAAAATGTATGATAGGAATAAACTATATTCTATCAAGATGAAAATATTGATCGACTGGATCATCAAGTGTTACATATAATCAATATGAGCCTGTTTATATAAGCAAGTCTATATGGATATGTGAGCACACAAACATGACATGTGGCTCAATAAGAAACAAGGGTAGGTAGAAAATAGGTGTGGTAGGTAGGAGAAACAATATAATATTCTACATGAGAAGGATCACCCACCAAAGGTAGAATTGTCACTCCACAATAAGTGGATATGTTAGAGTAGTAACAAGATCACACCATAAAAGGTGGAAATTCTCCTACACACACTATGCCAATGTGGCACAAACACCCAAGTGTCTCATACCCAAACTACTATGAAATGCATGTACCTAAGTAAACTTAAGTAAGGTGTAATAATATCCGACATGAATAATTAATTACACCAACAAATATATAGTATATTTTATAATATAAATTATTATTATATATGAATATATAATATATTTTTTAATATAGTACAAATTAAATTATATTCTCTCTGGGACCTCATCTCTCTCTCTACACACACATATATTCCCTCTCTATTTATCTATATATCTCTCACTCATACACACACACACACACTTCCAATTCCACCTTCCTTATCCCTATCTATATCTTCATCTCTTTATCTTTCCCCTATCTATCTCTCTCTATACCTTTCTAATATTGGTCTTTGTCACCTTTCTCTCAATCTCATCCACTCTCTCTCTATCTTTGTATATCCCCCCTCTTCCTGCTCTCTCTCTCTCTCTCTCTCTCTCTCTCTCTCTCTCTCTCTCTCTCTCTCTCTTAACCATATTTTTATATCTTCCCATGTATCTCACATGACTCCCTCTATTTATCCATCCATCTCTATCCCTCTCTCTCTTCCTATACCTCTATACATGTATCTATTTACCTCTATATCTCTATCTCTCTATATTTCTTCTTCCATTTATCCCTCTATCTCTATCTCATTATCTCTCCATCTCTCTCTATGTATCATTTCATATCTCTCTCCCTCCCTCTTTCTATCCCTATCTCTCCGTATTGCAAACATAACATGAGACTATTAATAATGGAGCTTGATTATCTTCTTGATTCAAAGGTTTTGTTTGAATCATGTTTGGATCCTTATAAGTGGATGCATACTCTATTTCAATATATCTAGTCTTCGTTAAGCCCTTTGTTGCACACACATCATTTTCTAAATGACCTACAAATCAACCTCATCTATTGTACAAATCTATGCAACGTCTAGTGTCACTCACTGGTTCATCTTTTGACTTATGCATCAATACACTTATCTAGACTCTTATATGATATTTTTGTTGACACTTATGACTCCATTCATATCTTAGTTTCTATTTTATGTTGCTAGACACTTTATATAGACATACATTATATGATGACTTTTATAGATGATGGCATATATTGGACTATTATGATGATGAATTTATATTGATGATCTATATACATTTATTATCCTAGGATGAATCATATTGTGATGTAGCCAGTTAAAACACAACCAATACAATAAATGAAATTATAAAAATTGACACAAGTTTGGATCAAATTCTCTTCATTATTCTTCCTCTGCAAATTCCAACCATTCTATGATTACAATGAAAAAGGGCCTATTTTAACAGCAAACCAAAAATTTCCTTTATGGGCAGGTTTTTACACCTATTTTAACAGCAAACCAAATATTTCCTTTATGGGCAGGTTTTTACAAATTTCAAAATTTGCCTTTTATGGAAATTTTCAAATCTATCCCAAAAATCATGAAATCTTCTAGAAATCTAAAAAAAGTTCCTATGGCCTGAATTTCCAACTTTCTAACCCCATAAATATTACGAGTTCAAAATTAACTAAAAAACCAACTTTCTAAAAACATGAAAAAACCAGTAAAAGCCAATTTTGAGGCCTCATATGAAGGAATCAGGCCCCAAAAATTTGATTTTTTTGAGGCCCTACTGAACTAGATTTAGTAAGCAATCGAAAAAATTCCTCATGATACACCTCCATGTCAAATTTTATCCCAATCGGACAATCGAATCAAAATTTATGACCCCACGAAGTCCTTACATCATCCTCCTCTGGTTGAAAAGAACACAACTCCTGCGAGTGGTTGTCCTCAAATTGCTGCCATTGACCTCGATCCAACTTCAATTCCCACTTTGTAATCCATGTGCTCTCTGCTAGTGCTAATCCTTCCCACTGTACCAAGTATCTATTGTATTCTCCTTGTCGAGTGCAAATAGTCTTCTTATCTAAAACCTGTGCAATCTTCTCCCTTTTCTTACTAGGAATTATCCACTGCCAATCTACTTCCTCTACACCATCATCATCATGAATGTCACCATGAAAGGTGTATAAATCAGAAACATTAAATACAAGAGAGATATCAAGATTGGTTGGTAAATCTATCTCATAAGCATTGTCATTAATCTTCTTGAAAACCTTGCAAGGACCAACTTTCTTATACTTTAACTTGTGGTATGTGCTTGTGGTTAACCTCTCTTTCTGCAGAAAAAAACATCACTAAATCACCTTCCTTAAAGTCTTGATGTTGTCGACCAACATCTATTATAGATTTGTACTTCTCATTACTTTCCTGCAACTTTTGTCTCACCCTTAGGATTCCTACCATAAATAATTTGAAATGGTAATTTATGTGTAGATCTATTCACTGAACTATTGTAAGAAAATTCTTCTTGGGGCAATGCCAAATCCCATTGTTTGGTCTTCTCTCCAACAATGCACCTTAACAGGTTTTCCAAACTCTGGCTAACTACCTCTATTTGGCCATCAGTTTGAGGGTGATAGGCACTGCTAAACTATAACTTAGTCCCTAGCTTCTTCCATAAAGTCCTCCAAAAATGATTTAAGAACTTTGTATCTCTATTAGTGAAAATGGTTTTTGGTACGCCATGCAATCTAACAACTTCTGAAAAAATAATTCTACCACCCGTGTTGCATCACTAGTTTTCTTTCAAGCAATGAAATGAGTCGTTCTATTGAACCTATCAACAACCACAATAATAGAATCGTTGCCTCATTATGTGTTTGGAAATCCCAAAACAAAGTCCATGCTCAAAACTGGTCACGTCATCAAATGTTAGGAAAAATATCTTCGCACCAACCCAAGGAGCACCAAACCTTGATTTATGAGCACCAACTCAAAGGAGCACCAACCCCTGCACAATTTATAGGCTACAACCTAAAGGAGCTGCAACCCCTGCACTAAGCTTCAACTCAGTGAAAAACAATATAAAAAATGTTGTACAAATGAAAGCATTGTTGCAAATGAAGTTTTGCAACCTTACAATATTCTGCTTTGCCAGTTTCAGCCTTACTGGTCTGTATTCTCTCCACCCACTCTACAACTTTGCTTTGCTGATCACTTTTCTAAATCCCCTCTCACAATGTCTTTTCACCTCAACTCACACCTGATTACTCTTTATCAGGTACTGCTTTTGCTGGCTTGTCACCTCTATGTTCTATGCTTACTCCACCAGTTTATTTCTTACACTGGTTTATCCCGCTTCTCCTTACCGGTCTAGTTTTTACTCATAAACACTTCAAGTGTTTATCTCTTCGGCTCTCAGACATTAATTTCACACTTGCCTTCACTCTGCAGCAACAATCATAGTCTCAAGTCATTATATTTAACCTTGAGCTTTCCCGCCAAGAAAAAATTCAAACTTAGGGCAGTTATGTTAGGGTTTCAAGCAGATCCGAAGCAAATATGAACTAACAGTTATATGTAGATTTAAATACAAAAGATAAAGAAATAAAACAAGACACAGATAACACGGAGATTTAACGTGGTTCAACCAGAATGGGTTACGTCCACCATACACAGTCGTCTAATCTTTCTTATTATCCAGCAAAAATAGTACACCAACCTTACAATGCCTTAAGCATCCTAGCTGCTTATAACATGCGTTTTTAGGGCAACAAACAAAGTCGGTTTTCATCAACGAAAAACGGTAACAAAAAATTTCTCAGGGGCTGCCACCCCTGAACCCGCACTTTTCTCAGGGGCTGCCACCCCCGAACCCCTGCCTGGGGCTCGGCCCGGCCCCGGATCCCGACGAGGATACGTGCTGAGTGTACAGTACTTTGCTGATCAGTCTCCACATTTCAACAAGTTTGCATAAGATCTAATCTAATCTGCCATGGATCAATCACCCATACTCGAGGAATGTATCTGTACATTTTTTTCAACATCCAATGCATTTTTACCAAACATAGCAATCTCGTCCATGATTTTATGCCTTGAAATCTGTCGACTCATTTACAGTCCAGTTGTTTCCTTCTCGAGGTCATCTTGCAGTTTGATTTCTTTGCTTCGATCTAGGCGCCAACTACTCCCTGACTTTCTTTGTCATTCTTTCTTCCTCAAGCTGCATAAATCAGTTATCATTTCATGATTTGTGGCTATTTCATTAATGTCGACTTGCTGTTTCAACAACCATGTCGATGGAACTTCACCGACCTCTCCATGCTTGCCATCTCAACTCCACATGGTATCACATTGCTCATACACTCAGCTCACCGACACAAGGTCAGTTTACACTTGAACATTCAGCAAACTCATACCGGTGTAAGCCTTTATCAGTGAGTCCTACTCCTCTCGCTAACTGGTGGTACACACTACACCGTTAGGATATCTTCACCTCTGATAGTTTGTGATCATTTTAACATTCTGCCTCTTCATCATAAACAGGCAGTCAACCTCCAAACTGGTTTATGCTCTACCAGTTATCACTCAACATGCTAACACACACATGCATCTCTCCTAATACCAGTGAAGTCACTGATAGTCTCAATAACTACTTGTCTTTAACCATACCGGTTTACAAGCCTTCATGTTAATCTTCTCAATACCTTGTTTGTCTTCCACCATATCGGTTCACTCTTCTTTATACCAGATGGCATACCTCTACTGGTAGCCTACCTGCAATACCGGTTGACAACAATGACAACTCAATGCCAATAGTCTTCCATTTGGGGAGACTTGTTTGGCATTTATTGGTACTTAGATCTTTTTCACATCTAGTGTTTCCATCACTGCCCAAGGGGGAGATTGTTGGCCATTTGGAGGAATTGATTATGTGTTGCATTGATGTTTTATCATTGATGCCAACACTAGTTATTTGGATGCTTTACCGACACCCTTCTGGTCTCGGTAGGTTGAGTGGTTTTCTGGTTGGTTTGGATCCAACACGATCCGATAGGCTTCAGTATGATTTGGTTATGGAATTGTCTTATTCATGATACTGATGTTCATATTCAGTCAGTTGGTTTTGGTCTGGTAATCGGATGCTATCCTGTTTGCTTAGAAGTTTGGCTTCTAGTTCCGTCGATGGTTTCACGGACAGAGCTTTTTTTGAAGATCTTTGATGAATTGCATAAATGGTGTTGGTGCAACTTCTAGTATGTTTTATGGATGTTGTTGGTCAGAGATTACTTTAGTGGCGAATATTTGCCAATGGCAAATTTTTCATGTCGACGATCTAGAAAATGGCAAATATTTTGTACCGACTGGGGGTGGACATGTCGCCACAACATTATCAATTTCCCGTCAAATTCACGGCCCGATCGCCATATGTTTTATGTAATTGAATGTTTCTATGCGAGGATTTTGCCAATACAATATACGGTGGACACATGGTAAATTTGATTTTTGGCCTACACTCTCTGAGGTTGCCTTAATAGACGACCATAATTCTCCTATAGGCATGTGAAGATTTTTTAGCCAGGAGAACCCAACTCGCCCGACATTTTGCCGACGTGTGTCTCCATTCACCCAAACTTTTGCTAGCTATATTGTATTTGCCAATTATTTGGACGACCCATAATCACCTCGAAAATTACATAAGTTGTGTTATAGTTACACGGAATTCGCCAAATATTTATATACCATATAAAATTCCTACGGAATTCATCATATAAGGATTGGTGTAAATACATGCAAAGATCAGATCTATTTCAACACAATTTGGTGGGTTCGAGGCTCTAAATTTATATCAATAGCGAAGTTTCACACCAAGGAAAATCATTGTTGTTGACTGCATTGGCGACTACTAGTGACCTAAAGGTGAGCAATCATATTTTAGAAGTGTTATAATATTATTTTAAATTTATCTATATTTGTTTGCACTATTGAGTTCATTTTTATTTAGTCGTGACCCGTCAATGCCAAGTGGTCAGACGGGACATTTAGACCTCAGACATCTAGATTGTAGGTCGTAGGGCCAATGAAACATATATTATACTTTATAGTCTATTATTACTTCTTCAACAAATTGACACTTTTTGGCAACCTTTATTTCATTGCAGATGTTGAATAGGAAGAAGGGTAGGAAACCTTAATGTGGGGAAGGCCATGAGAGGTCGACAAAAAGAAGAACGTTGTCTTCGTACTTTGGCTTTGGAAAAGATTGTGGTGAAAATCAGGAAGGTACATCATCACAAGTACAAGTACAAAATTCACAACCTACACTGCATGTTGAAGACCACGATGAACCTGATATCTCAGATCAGGATGATCTTGAAGAAGATTATCTGGTAGATGCCCAACTTAGCCAGAATGATATAATCAACTTGGGTGATAATGTCATTGATGATAATGCACGGAAGGGGAAAAGAAAAGCTAGATCAAAAAAGGATGAACCACAATAAAAAAAGGATCGGCAGTGGGATATGTGAGTGAGGAATTTTCAAACTAATTGAGCATCAAAGTATCCATTCATTGAACTAGTGGAGAATCCAATTGAAGGCGAGCCTCCAATAGAATGCAGGTGTAAGATTTACACTTGGAAACATAACAAGGAAATTAGGTTGCAGCTAAAATTTGACACCATAGAAAAGCATATGGGTAAAGTTTATGAAAAACAAATGATAGACGGAGTTGAAAAATCAGTGATAAGATGGAAAACAAAGGAGGAATGTAAGCATGTGAGGAATGCTGAAGAGTGTTATTTTCATGATAAAATACAGACGAAGCCTGCTGAAGTTCAAGGTTCTATTGAAGCTAGTTTTGGAAAAGAAATGCAAATAGAACAACTGGGAAAAGTTGTTCAGTTAAGCGTTGTTTTTTAAATTTTGAGCAGAGGGTGTGCTATGACAGATTTCCCATCAATTAGTGGTTTATTACACTTTTTGAAAGTTCCTAACTATCCTAAAGGAAAAAATAAGAGAGTCAAACTTTATTATATTTTCTTTAGACAAAGTTATGGCAGTAGACAATACTTCATGGGTATGCATGCATGTTTATACTATACAGAATCATGCCTGCCAACCTCATCTACTATCTATTGCTAAAATGAAGGAGAGTGCGATAGCGGAAAATTTATTTCAACTAGTAACGAGAAGTTTAATTGAATATGGAGGTATGGATGACATGACGATTGCCAAAAAATTGGTGTGTGTTGGAGCAGATGGAGCTTCAGTAATGCAAGGTCACATGAATGGTCTTTGTACAAAGATTGAAACTTTATCTTTACTATACATTACTACAATTCACTGTATGACTCACATAATGAATCTAGCTTTTGGAATTGTGAGCAAGTATGCTTCGGTAACAAAATTAAAATTTTAATCAGAGAGCTCTACTCACACTTCTATTGAAGTCCCAAGTGATTTATGGAATTTCAACACTTTGCTAATGGAATAACTGATGGGAACAAGCTTCTCAAGGATAATGATACCAGATGGATCTCTTTGGAGGGTCCAACGCACCGATTTTTTTCAAAATATCCATCCTTGATTGGACTATTTCACACAACTTGCGCAACTGAAATTTCTTGACCTTCTTCAGAGGTTAAGTAATCTAGAGACACTCTTAACTTTAGCAGCTCTTCTACCTATGCTAGAGGAAATGAGTAATATTATGAAGGCAGCCCAAAAAAGAGCTATGTATATTGCAGAATATGCTACACTGCGTAAGATGACATGCATGACCCTTGACAATCTCTATAGAAATCAACCAACACTATCTGATGAAAAAATTGTTAAGTGGTGGACACTCACAGATTTGGACAATCCTGCTAAATTTTTATAAATTGGTGCAAACGGGGAGGTATGTGCCAATGTACGGGGAGTTGAGATACCAATGCACTTCTATGCCATGGTCGACCCCGAGGAACCCGGAAAGCACCCTAGGAAGCAACTAGCAAGAGTTACAAGGGAAGATTTCGACAAGATTGTTGAGATTGTAACTACTTCTGTGAAGAAAATTGCCTATGATCTTTACTCACAAATTAGAAGCATATTCTCTCCTGACAACCTACTCAAAGCAATTTCTATTGTGTTTCCTCAATATTGGAGCCTCAACAGTGCAATTGATTTTCAAAGTAAGCTACTGACTTTGATAAAATAATTTTGCATATCCAAAGAATTGAATGGAGTAGCTATAAATGAAATATTAGATGAAACTCATCTTCGAGAGAAATCATCTCGTTTTGCATACACTATGAGAGAACAATATAGAACAATGGAGAACCCCCGCGAAGTGGGATTGGTTACAAGGCTTTGGAAATTTATAGATGAGAATGCAGTGTTGTGTGATTCAATGCCAGAATATTTGAAGCTTGTTGATTTATGTCTTAATATTATATTTGGTTCGGTGGAAGATGAGAGTTTCAATGCTTTGGGATTCCCAAAATCAAAGCTAAGAAATAAACTAAATAAAAAATTGGAAAATTGCTTGAGGCTCTATACATCTAGGTATGATGTCCACACTTTTCCTTACAATAGGGCATTGCAAATCTGGAGGTCCAAATGCGAAAGAAGAGGTTTGGGAAACACTTCAAACCAAAGTGCCAGTGGAACTATTGACTCATGTATTGGACCTACTGGTAGCATTGAGATGTAGTTCAACGAAGGTATGCAGACTCAAAGTGAAGAAACCACAGACAAGAATCAAGAAAGCTTTGAATTTGATGAAGATGAATGGCAACTGTAAGAGATTGGTATTTATTAATCTTATTACTATATATCATCATTCATATTACAAAATCATATTATTATGGTTGATAACTTGATGATATTTTATGAGTTTCTTAACTTTTTGCAATTAGAATTTAATATTGATTTGTAATTGTATTTTTCAACTTTCTATTTCCAGATTTAAAATAGCAAAATAAAAGACCATAATGTGTTTATTGATATAGAGATATTTATTTAGACATGTTTGAGAACTTAGATTTTCATTAATTCTTTCAAAATATAGCCATATGATGCAATTCATTCAATAGTAATACACCAATCTGTGTGATTCTCCATGCAAAAGTCAATACAAAGTTTCAAAACCCTTTGCAACTGACCCTGAATTCCCTTTTATAGAAACAAGGGAGAAACAATAGCTTCAGGTCGAATTGCAACATGTGAAGACTCAACATCAAAATCACAAACTCAGCACATATTTACATGGCCATCACAGGCCGAATTAGGAATTTAACAACTGCTACATGTTTGATGTCTCCTGTTCAAAAAATAGAGTTCAAAATTAAATATTAATTCAAGCCATGACAAATTAAATATAGATAATAGCAATGCCTAAAACCTAGTAATAAGAAATAGAGAAATGCAGAAATGTTAAAGCTTGGGAGAATTTGAGAATAAAAATTTACAGGTTGAAGTTTTGCACTGTGCATCATAGATTCATAGGCTGGATTAGCAATTTAGCAATAGCGAGTGCTGGTTTTTTCCTATTCATAAAACAGAGTTATTTCAAGCGATGCCAAATTCCAAACAGAGAAAACATAAAACCTTGAAATTAAAAGTAAAAGAAGAAAACTGTGCAATACATACTATGATTCTTAAGATTTATGTGCCACTTTTTGTAGGGTGCTCCACTCTTCGTCCGATGGAAGGTCAATATTTTGTAAACTATGAAAAGTCAACTGCAACTTCGTCAACAATCCATATTTAGAAGAGTGACTTGACATCATTGTTTCACCCAATACTGCATTTAGAGTTGTAAATGGTTGGATGAATTCCAGAAAGGTTTGGGGAGTTGTGTTCTTAGGAAGCAAGTATAAGTCAAACTTCATTTTTATCTCCATGCTTTTTTTGTAAGCTTATTTTCCAATGAATTTATTTGATGGGTCAACAGTCTTAGACAAACCAAGTTTAATCAAAGCAGTTTTCTTTTCTTGCAGCTTCGATATCTTTTTGCCACATTTATCCATAACTTTTGATGTTTCCCTTAGTTTCTAGCATTTTTTAAGGACAAATGATGTCTTAACTATGGCATCAATGCAGCTCTTAATTCCCTTAGATGCCAAGTAGCTATCACTGGTACTGTAGGCTACTTGCATAATTTGTTTTTCCATATCCTCTTTTGAATAAACATGTATGCTCTTCTCAAAGTGCCCTTTGATTTTCATATAAATTAATCTCGGACTTTCATTGAATTCAAACCATTCACACAACTTGTCACTCCTTTGCATTATTTGTTGCCAAATGTTTTCTTGTATATACTTTGTAGTATTTTTCATATTATCTTTCAATCTATCCTCCAAATTTTTAATTTTATCATTTGTGTTGTGCAGGTCTTCTTTCATTTGTGCACATTTCTTTCTTTCTTCCTCTACTTCCTCTTCCAAATTTTTTTCTTTTTCCTTCTCATGATCCAATAGGTATTGTGTTTTTCTTATTTCGGCAGCAACAGACTCATAACTTTTGTATAATTTTTGAAAACTGGCTCTTTCCTCATCAATTTTTTTACAGCTTTAAGCCTAGTTTTGTTTTAGGTCCTTTAATTTTGCATCCATCTTTTCTTGTTCTGCAATTTCTATTGCAAAGCCCGAATTTTTTATCCTTTTCTGTAAATCATTGCACTTGTTATATGTTGCTTTCCTCTTTGATTTTTTGTTTGCCAGGTCTACCTGTAACTTTTCTATTTGTTTCTCCAGTATTTTTTCTCTCTCCACCTTTAGCAGTGAAGTGTAGACCACTTCGTTAGTCATTTTTGATACCCTAAATTTGTCCACATTATGTACTTTGGAAAATCCATTTGGAGGGTGCTAACTTGAAATTCAGAGGGATCTATCTAATTGTGTGGTGGATTTTTATCTTTAGTTGGGGGCATAACAACCATGAACTCCATCATATCTTTGTGTGGGTCATATGTTGGAAATACCCCATTCCTTGCAGGTTGTTCGTCTAAAACTTAAGTCAGGGCAACCCTATGAAATGCTCTCTTTTTTTCTTTATTTGCATTTGTTGTGTCTTCAAATTTTTCATATTAATCACGAAATTGAAAATCTGGACTTGTTGAAGCAATTGAATGTTTGAAAGGTGACATAAGAATAGCAGAGGCTCCAGTTCCACTTATGCTTGTGGTTTTAACTAATGCATTACTAGGATTACCAACAACCATTCATGATCCTGTCCCACTGACACTTTCATGTATAGTTTTTATAATATTTTGAGGTGTGTGATATGAAGCTACAAATGATTGATTTGTAGTGTTAGTGGCACTTGATATAGGATTCTGAATAGTATGAGTATCTACCACTAGTGGCCTCTTGCAAGAGATATTTTGTTGTTACCCTTGTCCAACACCAAGACAACTAGTATCAGTAGTAGTACCCATGGTAACCCCACCAATCACAGTGATACTTGACTAAACACTAATAGGAATACTATCCCCAGATTCAACACCAGTGGCAGTTGCACTTGATTCACCACCAATGGGAATACCATGATGTGGTGGTGGTTGTGGATTTGAACCTGAAACAAATGCAGGTGGACCCTGAGGGTAATGAGTAGTACCCTTCTGTAATGAATCTGAAGAATCAAGTCCAATGGCTGGTTTAACAAGATCTTTTGATTTTGATGCTGATGGAAGTTGTACCTCAGGTGGATACCAAATGCCTTCTCCTCTAGGACCTAGACCACCACCTACAAAACCCATTTTTTCCACAATGTTTGCCCCTTTGCTATATTTTTCTTTCATGGACTCATTGAATCCACCTAATATTTGAGGGACTGTAGTAGTTGTTGGAGTGGCCTCAACCTCATACTCATAATCATCTTCACTCCTATCATATGTTGTTGTGGGGTGCTCCATATTCCATAATTCGCTAAACTATTCATCCTCGTTGATGGTCTCAAATTCTGCACTAGTTTTTGGTTCACTGAGATTCTTCCTCATAGTCCAAAAATCATTTATTTTGGTTTGAGTCCAATAACTCTCTTTACATTCTTGCAGAATTGATTTGAGAATAGATTTGTTAGATGGATTAGCATATTTTTGGTAGAAATTGTAGGACCTCCTATTTTGGATGTCCTGGCCCTCCTCTCTTTTCCTCTGTGTGTGCAATGCCATAATTTGTGATGACATTTCTTTTGTTGAAATGTTATTATCAGCGGCAATTTTCTCCATCTCTTTTTTTACCTCATCCTAGGAGTCCATGTTTCTAAGCTTTTCTAGCAATGGTTTGCTTTCGTGTTGAAATAACGCTAAAGATTTCCCATTTTTCTAAAGCCTTGCTTGAACTACACCGATTGCATCATACTGCTAGAGACCCTCATCACCAAAGCTAAAAACTGTCAAAAAATCATGTGCCACATTGAGTGATTTTCTCTCAAATGTGAACCCTCTACATGAGAAAGGCAAGGAAGGAAATATGCTCTTCTTTTCCTGACCATGGAAGTGCCTATCTGTGCTCTCTAACTGTCGTACATATTCTAATGCAAATACCCTCTCTGTCACATGTATTGGAGGTCTGTATGGTTTTACTACTAATACGTAAAACCTTAACACAGTGTATTCTTCCATCAAGAACTAGTCAACCAATTCTATTTGACTTTTGAGTTGAATGCAATCTCTACAAGACACAGGCAATCTAGGCATTGGTATGCTTCTAATTTTATTATACATTGCTACCAAAAATAAGTCTACAAAATGGTTGTAGTTCTTTTTGTTATCATGCATCCTTATCTTTGGTGTCCATTCATATATTGGACACTCTATTATGTTCTGAGTCTTCTCATCAATCTTATAGTTCACAATTTGAAGATTGTTGGTCTTGAATATTGCACAATACTTGGATAGAAGGAGATAGCACAAGTAGGATGAGAACCTAAATGTCTTACAGGAACCTTTTTTAATCATTAGTAATTATTTCCAATCCCAGGCAAAACAACAACAAGGAAATAGTATCCTGAACCCATGGAACAAAAATGTTAGAATCATAAGGAGGCTTATGATTTTGATCCAACAAAGTACCACACTTTATTAGAGCTTTGATAAATGAATCTGTGCAACTTGGATCGAGACTCTCATAATTCTCTGTCAGCTTTCCTAGGTCAATTTGGACATTTGAGTTTTGTGCTTCAAACCCAAGGTTCAACAAACAAACAAATTTTCCCATGTTTATGGATAGAATTTCCTCTTTTATATTTTGATTGACAATTGCTTTTTTATCTTCATCATAATTTTTGGCGCAAACCATGAAAAAATCAAGGCAAGGGAATGCTTCAGGTAACACCATGCTTCCCAATCCAGCATCCCACGATGTGATTTTATTTGTTTTTTGTTTTAACATTGTGTTAATAATAGAAAATTTCGCCCTGGTTGGATCTGCCGCCTTACTAGACAATGCATATCTAATATCCGTGATACACTTTTCACCATGGATAGCAGGGTCATAAATATCATGGTATTCATCAGTGAAACCTGGTGTTTTAACCAGTTCGATTAGGTACATTTTTTTTTTCGCTTGGCTTCCTGTTGAACTATTGCTTCCCATTTTCCCCATCACTATTATTGTTAATAATTCAAAATAATGCTAGATACAAACTTGAAAATGCTAACCCTCAAATTGGATCACGAGATTAAAAAAAAAGTTAAAAAGGCGGGATGTAGGTGTTTTAGATTGTACCCGAAATTTCTATTTCACTGCATTGGCGCAGACAATCTCTGTTGCAACTTGCATTCCTCAATCTAGTAGTTGTTTCTGAATCTCCCTCGATTTACTGGTTTGTCCGTGAAATGAAATACGATTATGATTTATGAGTCACTTATTTTGAAAACTCTGAAAAGTACAAAAGTAATACCTAAAGGGCAAAATATCTAGAATCATCTTGTAATTTAATTAATTATTATTAATATCTATTCATCGCCGAAGGACAATACATTCATTTCTTCAGTCTAAATTCTAAGGATATTAAATGTAAAATGTTCAATTCTGGGTAAAGTTCTCAGAAATGTGTTCACTTCCCATATTCGGGCTGAAATCCACCCTAAGTCGTTGATCTATGCTCATCCAACGAACGATGGTATCTGTTGTCAGTATTCATGGGTCCCATGACTTTTGCCATTTTTCGGGCACGTCACCACACTCGAGTCACTTTTCCGGACTATTTTTTTATTTTTAATCCTTCAACTTCTACCCCAAATAGAGCTTTATTGACTTAACTATATTTAATTAAATGTAAAACATTTAATTCCAGGGGAAGTTCTCATAAATGTGTTCACTTCCCACATTCGGGCCGAAATCCACCCTAAGTCGTTGATCTGTGCTCATCCAAGGGATGATGGTATATGTTTTCAATTATCATGGGTCCCATGACTTTTGCCATTTTTTGGGCACATCACCACACTCGAGTCACTTTTCCAGACTATTTTTTAAGTCTCTTTAGTCCGTCAACTTCAGCCTGAAATAGAGCTTTATAGACTTAATTATATTTGATTTAATGTAAAATGTTCAATTCTGGGTGAAGTTCTCACAAATGTGTTCACTTACCACATTTGGGCTGAAATCCCCCCTAAGCCATTGATCTGTGCTCATCCAACAAACAATGGTATATGTTGTCAGTTGTCATGGGTCCCATGAATTTTGCCATTTTTCGGGCACGTCACCATGCTCGAGTCGCTTTTTGGAATTATTTTTTAAGTTTGTTTAATCATTTTAAACTTGTGCCCGAAAAAGAGCTTTATAGATTTAATTATATTTAATTAAATGTAAAACATTCAATTCCGGGTGAAGTTATCACAAATGTGTTCACTTCCCACATTCAGGTTGAAATCCACCCTAAGTCGTTGATCTTTGTTCATCCAACAGATGATGGTTCATGGTACCTGTTGTCAGATGTTGTGGGTCCCATAATAAGAGACATTTAAAGATGTGCAATAGTTTTAGATAACTATTAAATATAATGATAATATTATTTGTAAAAATATGAAATTCAAAAATATTACAGAACATGAAACTTAGATTCTAGAATTAAAAAAATAACTAAATAAAAATATAAATTTTGGTATACAATTTGAAAGGTAAAAGTTTAATATAAAAAAGAAAACATTCAATATTAAATCTATAATATTAATTTAAACTTTAACAAAATTCTTTAAAAATATGTTTATGATATATAATTTTAAAACATAGTTTAAAAATATATATAAAAGTTCAACATAAATTTAGTGTAATATAAATTTTCATTTAATTTAATTTAATAAATAAATAAAGACTAAATATATATATAAAATTTCAACATAAATTTAGTTTAATATAAATTTTAATTTAATATAATTTTAATTTAATTTAGTTCAAATTAATTTAATAAACAAATAAATACTATAAAAAAATTATATGATTGTATTTACAACAAAGTTTATAGCCTCTATGTAAAATCCACCCTAAGTCGTTGATCTAATTGAATCTAATCCTGTTCTCTAACTGAGTCTAGAATCTTGAATTTTCTTCTAATGACCTTGGCCTTGACCTTGGCCTTGAGTCTAATAATGTGGCGAACAACTAGAGAAGTAATTCATGGATTGATCGTGTGCAAGAAAAAGAAAACAGTAGCTAAGACAAAGCAGAATAGCTGGTAAAGTGGATTGAGGTTATTATTATGGAACAGTAGCTAAGACAAAGCAGAATAGGTGGTAAAGTGGATTGAGGTTATTATTATGCACGAGGATGAGGATGAGGATGATCAGGAGATGAAATGCCAAGTGATGGGCATGAGGAATGAGGATGATCTCCGGAATGAGGATGATCACTAGGAGATGAAATGCCAGGTGATGGGCATGAGTCCGAAGTCATTATCGAAGTGGCGCACGCCGAGGGCTTTCCAAACACTTTCAGAGGCGTCCACGATGTCATCCTTACACGGCTTCGCGCATTCATCGATGACGGTGGCCACCGTAGACTTCCCTCGCGCACTCATTTTCACTTTGCGAAAACAGTTGGAGTTGTGATGAAAGGTGGGAGGAGGAAGAGCCACCCAGTGATCATTGTCGGAATGGAAGTGCCCATCACAAGCGGAAGGTCCGCCTCCATCTCCTCCTTTCTCGAAGCTGTTCACCGTCATTCTTCCCCGCCTTTCACTCGCACTTGTACACATTGTCATCATCATTACACAGCATACCAACAACACCCATTTCAATCCCCCCATTCTCTTCTCCTTTCTCGAAACCCCTAGTCATTGTTATATGATGACCACTCACTCACTATCTTATATATATTTGCAAGAGAAATATATTTCATGTATTACATCGACCGGCGTTAATAATTTTGTACATTTCTACTTCGCTAATCACACTTTTGCCTTATCCATTGTCCGCTCTTGAAAGATTTAGTTTTAGGGAAACAGAAACATAATCAATTATATCTATGATATCGACAGCCGAGTATGTTATAACCTGTAAATCCCCGGTCCATTTTGGACGGTTTTAAAGATCGACACAAATATTCTTCAATTTTAGAGTAGTATGGTCTTGGAGATGATATACTCACTTTACGTATTAGACATTCTTTACCAAACTTAACAAACCAATATTGGTCCACGCCATCATTGGCATCGATGACATTGAAATCGGCCATGAAATTTAGCTTAAATCTTTAAAGATGAAAACAAATATTACTTGTTGATTGGTTTGATAGTCTTCGATTGTCTCTTCCTTTGTATGATTTGAAGTAAAAGAACAAGAATGCACAGTCATACAATTTGAGTTTAGAATGCACTCCTGAAATTTGTGTGAAGGCCTTTCACTTTTCCTCGTTAAACTTCGTTTTCGGGTTTTATTGTCGTTTTAGTTGGAAAGTGGTGCCGCATCACAAAGGATTAAGAAAAAACCGTGAGGATTGAATAGTCGGCATGTTGACTTGTCACACTTTGTAGCATTTCCTTTTAAACAAGAGATGCAAATGGTTACTTTAGAATAGATAGAAGTAGAGATGAATAGAGAAATGGAGAGAGTAGAGGGAGATAAAAATAAAGAAATAGAGATAAAGAGATAAATAGATTGAGGGGAAGAAATAGAGGGAGAGTTTAAGATAGAGATAAGGAAATAGATAAGTATATAGGGTAGGGTAGGGTAGGGTCGGGTGGGGTGGTGTGGGGTCAAGACTAGAATGTAAATTACAAATCATGAGTTTGAATAATCGGTATGTTGACAACTTCTTTTTAACCAAGTGTCTATAAAATAAGAGTATATATATTAAAAAAAAAGTAGATAAGAATTTGTTATATTGATATGAGATTAAACTTTGAAATAAACATAAACAAGACTATCAAGCAAGAGATATTGAAGAGTTGATTTCTGCTATCATGTTCATTTCAATATACTTTCAAATTTACCTTTCTTTAAAGATATGACGCTATTCAAATTAATGTCTAATTAATTAACTTCTCTCATAAAAAAAATAAAAATCCTAGTGAAAATTTGAAAAGTTTAGAAAGTTAATAAGTTCATATAAATGGGAGTATGTAAATTCAATGCCTACATAATGAAATATTTGAAATATTGATTTGTTTGATATTCATATGGTAGAAATATATAGTTTAGATATTGTGGTACAATGAAATGTAACTCACATAAATATTTTAAGAAAACTAACTAATTAAATATAGCTTAAGTTTAAAATTAAGAGTTCAAAACTGAATAATAAATACATTAGTTTAGATAAATTAAATGTAGTATTTAGATGAATTTGGAATAGAGAATATATTGTTAGAGATTTTATAAATAGTTAGAATGTTATATGTTTATTAAAAACTTAAATGTATCATGCTTATCATAATATAGAACATGGTTGAGGGTGGCAAAGTCATAATATAGAATATTTATGCTTTAATTAATATTATAGATTTTCTCACCAAGCCAATGAGCACAAATAAATTGGGTTGATGTCGGCATACCATGATTCTTGCCTCTTCTAGAATATGATTCATTATTTATTTTTCTATTATATCTTTGTAATGTAAATGTCGAGTATGAGAAAAGCCGGATTAGGTGTACTATTTTCTTTGCGAATCCTATGTTTTATAAATCTAATTTAATTACGTAGATGATAATTAGCACGTGATGTTCAAAGATCACGAGGTGAGAAAAATAGGATGCCTATATGAGCTTGGGACGTCATTTATGTACTATTTATTCTTCAAAGTGCTTGGGATGTTGTGTAAGAAGACAATAAATAGGGAGATTACATTGAAAAGGTTTCAATTGGATTTTATAGAAGATCTTAATAATTCAAATATTATGAAAATACATTATTTGTTCTAGTAAAACTTCGTAATAAGGGCAAAGGACTAAAAATAATTCTTGAGGATAGGTAGGCTGTTATATCCCTTTGTCATGAAATTTTTATATATTTGCTTAAATTACATGATTAGAGATGTGTTGTTGTTATTTGAAGTTATTGAAAATATCACCTGATCTAGATAGATGATATAAATTCTAGCAATTAATACCTTATTATTTGGATACCTGTTATGGTTAAAAGATTATGTCTAACTATCTTCATATGCATAAGTGGATGTAGGAGATTTTATGTCCAAGAAAGGAGAATAGAGCTGTAGCTCTATTTTTGGGGTTGAAAAAAATATAAAAAATTATGGAGTTATATTATGATGTGAAGAAGAGAAGAATTAAGTTGGAAGAAAGAGGAAGACAAAGGTGAAAACAAAAGAAAACCAAATATGAGCAAAAGGAGCTACAATAATTAGAGTTTGAGTTGGAGTAGTTATGGTGCATGGCAGAAGATTATGAGGCATGCAATAACAAAAAGCCAAAGAGAAATAAATCTACATCAAAGACACTGAAGAGTTGTGAGAATGTGAAAAATAATGGTAATAATAAATATTCACTTTGTGGACAAGAGCCATTCTCAAAACAGAAAGTCATCGAGTCAAGGATCAGACAAGAAGTGGAACGATTAGAACAAGGAAATATAGGATCCATTGAAGAAATGGATAAAATACCTTTGAATGAGATCTTCCAAGAGTCAATGAAAGAAAAAAATGGTTGAATGGGTTGAAGATGAAGAGATGGTTGAGTTTTATGGATCAGTAGAGTTGTGTTACCCCTAATAATGGGAAGGCATTGAAGATTACAATGTAGAGAGAGAAGACTTGAGAGACTAAAATGAGAAGGAATGCAACCTAACACAAGACGAGTCCCAAATTGTTGTAGTAGTGGATTAAGTAGTCCGTGTTGCAGAGGAAGCTGCACTAGAGATGGAAATATTTGGGATCCCCATTTGTGATGACGATTTAATATTTTTAGAGAACACAACTTATCAAAAATAGCTAGAAGAATATGTAGAGGATCTTGATAGTGATAAAAAGGAGTAGAAGATCATCACTTCCCTAAGGAGGGAACAAGGATAATTGAGGGAGAGAGTAAGTATATGAACAACTATGGTATGAAGAACAATGTTTAAATTGAATTTTAAAAAAAAAAACATCACATTGAACTAAGAACTAAATTCCGCCTCACAAAATATGAAAAAGAAAGCGTTCCTAAATGGCATAATGCAGAAGAGGAGAAATCACTTTTGGGAGATTTTTGTTCCCTTAAATTTATTTCTATATTAATTGATTTATATGTAGATGATACAAATGGTGTAAAAATCAATGATGATTTTCAATGGAGGATAATTCCTAAGTCTTCAAGGAGCTAGGAATAAAGGAAGAACACCAATTCGCAAAGGAGGAGTTTCTCTATGCCAACAAGAGGTTGGAAGTGGAAGAAGAAAAAATATGATAATTTAAAGAGATATTTAATCTGGTGGAAGGGAATGTTGTGGCTTGGTTTTTCGAGCAATAAGGATGGTTCTATTACCTCTTCCAAAATCTTTTATGGATGTGTCATGCAGTAGCATCCTAGGATAAAAGGAAAATCTCACATTGCCAAAAAAATAATTGTTAGGTTGTTGATATTTTTAGTGTTTTAATTGTTGAGGTGTATACATGTAAATGGGCTTTAAATCAGGAGGTTCAAAATTTTAAAAGAAGTGGAGAATGATGTGAACTATCTCTTAACAACTACTTCTAAGTATTCTATGTAGGAGTCAAATTAGGAGTTGATTCTTACTCTTTCGAAGTGTTTTTTTTTACACTTTGTAATCTTCTTAGGAGATAATTAACTTAGGTATCTAATTTTTGTTAAATGTAAGAAATTTAGGGGTTGATCTTTCTATTAAGGAGGTAGTCTTAGAGTTGTGTATGAATAAAAATAGATAACAATTATCATAGGTTTACTTTTGGAAAATGTAATTTTTAGATTCACAATAATAAACTAAAAATCATGGGGTAATGCGATTTGATTTCTTTGTTTATTTTTGTCTTACTATGTTTATTTCCTTTGTTATACATGGTAGACATTGTTTATTTGTAGGATGTGAGAATAATCTGCATCATCTTAGCACCCTTACATTGAATGAACTTGAATAAATTTATAATATTTTATTAGTTGTCACCATGGATGGATATTCATATTTGAGAAAATTTTACGTATCTTGTGGATGAATCTAAATAAAGTAGAAGGCATGGTCATAAATATAAACACTTCAAAACAAGTATATTGTAGGAAGGACATTGTCTCAAATAATTGTCTAGCTACCATTTTAAAATACAATAATGTATTGGCTCTAGGATTTGTAAAATTAATTATTAGGGATTAAGGAAATGTGTTTGAGAGGTCTATTAAGGTCTAAAGCCTCAATTTGAGATTTTTTTTGTGTGAAAACTAATATTATGTGTTTGAGATGAACCTTGGAATCTATGAATTCTTTATCTATTCCTTCTAGATCATTTTCATTAAATCTATATTCTATATTCTATATAAGACATGGAAATGAAGAGAAAGTTCAAGACAATTGAGGAGGATTCTTATGACCCTCAACTTGGCCTTTTTTTTTAGATGTTAGGGTAGATATTATTAAAAAAAGTTAGTGCATAAATGATTGCAAGTATTGAAATATAGAAATATGTTTGAATAGTATACTAACATTTGTGTTTTAAAAATTCATTTCATCTTTTAGTGATAGAAGATTGTATAAACATATCGTCATGTTGGTTGTTTTAGTCATTTTTAGTTAAGCTAATATCTTTTCTATATTTCCTGCATGCTTATTATGAATTATTTTAAATAATATGAACATATTACAAGTCTATATTTAATACAAATAATTGAAACAGGTCCAAAAGATTTAAAACATATTAGTCCAAATTATTGTATACATTAGCATGGTATTCCTAGTCTATATTGTGAGTCTTATAATTTTTAAAAATATTTATTATCCTACTCTTATTTCTCTCTGATCTAATTTTGAACTATTTGAAATATTTTACTAATATAATATTCTCATTTAAAGATTATAGACTCCAAATAATTAATCCAAAAATAATAATTACTATTAAACATCCAAAATTATATGCAATATGTTTTATTAATAAAATTAAAATATTAAATTTAAGAGAGCATATAAATATTCATTCACCACATCGTTGACATCGATGACATCGAAAATCGGCATCTTTAATGATCGAAACAAACATTAACTGTTCATTTGTGTGATATTCTTCGATTTTATTTTGGATTCGTGTCTCTTCCTTTGTATGGTTTCAAGTAGAAGAATGCAGAGTCATACAATTTGTGTTTAGAATGCCCTCCTGGAATTTGAGTGAACTCCTTTCGCTTGTCCTCGTTAAACTTTGTTTTGGAGTTTAACTGTCGTTTTAGTTAAAAATGATTGAATAGTCGGCATGTTGAAACTTGTCAACACTTTGTATGCTTTGTATGCCAAACACAACAAAAGAGAATTATCAATGCTGTAGGATAACCAATATTCTCTTTTAGTGGTCGGGACGAGGTTTTGCTGGCGAGGTGGTCAAATGCAAGATAAAATGGTTATTGTCTATTACTGTGTTTGTTGATGGTTATTACTGATAACAAAAACAAACTCTGCCAACTGGGAGGATAAACTCATAAACATCAAAATCAGATAATATGGTGGAAAACATCAGTGCAGAAGGTGGATCTACCAATAGATTTCTCAGAATATAAAGGAGACGAACACACTCTTTCATTGGAAGTGTTAGAGGAAAGTTGTGAGAAGAGGATTGGGAATTATCGTGAGAGTGCGCATCAAATAGGTGTCTCAGCAAGGAGAATAGAATCTCATGTATGTGAACAAGACAAAGCTCTTAATGTAAAAGGACTTACATTTGTTAATGTCAAGCAATATAAGAAGATTTTGCAGCGAAGGCAAATTAAAATAGTCAGGAGGTTAAGATGGCAAGGCACATTAAGTTTATCGCTATCTTGTCAAGAATAGTAAACTTCAATCAAACAGCAGTTATTCATAAGGTGCAACAAGAGCAAGTAAATACAAGGAGGGAAATGCAAGTGGATCTTGAAGATCAAGCTAAAAAGAGCATGCCAACAAGAGCATCAACTCAAGTTCACTAATGGAACAAACCAACAAAAGGCAAAAATTGGAGAGGAGTTGGAAGATAACATCAAGATGGACCATATATCCGTAAATTCAACACCTCTAACCTGGTCCTCAGACCTATACGTTAATGAGTTGATGGGATTAAAGAAGAGACTTGAAGGCCTGGAAGTGTTGGAATGGCTGAAGTATAATAGATGGCAAGGGATCATGGACACCAATTTTAAAATAACGCAAGAAAACAAATTTCTTACAGAGGAAATTGCCAAACTGCAAGTCAGATTGAAAACAGGCAGTAATTGTCAAATTTGGCATGCGAAAACATCTCAAAATCAGCTGTAACTTTGGGATCTGCTCTAATATCATCATATCTAACGGCCCTAAAAATTTAGTGATTCCTCCAACTGAATTAAATTGCCCAAGAAATTCGGGATTCGGCCCACAAGACTACCTCCACCTCCTATACTATACTTGCCACGATTCGATCGATGCGGGGATGCAGGTCGTATTTGAGGCTGACCGGACTAGGACCGAAGGCTGTTTTTTAGACTCGCCAACTAGACGAAATCCTCATCCTACTCACTTAATGGAAATGGCGGGAAAAGCTATTAATTCCGGTCGGTTAAGCTTACTAGAATTTCAAATAAATGAAATTTACACTTTTGTAGCCATAACTGCTGCAATTGCTTTAAATTGCCAAGCTCTGTGGGTAGCACACGAGGACGCAGAGGATTATTGTCAAACGTGAGGTTCTTCAGAGACTTTAATTCCCCGAAAAAATTAGGGAATTCTCCACTCAAACTATTTTCGTGGAAGAAGAGAGCTTCGAGCTTTGCCACCATTCTGAAGGCTGGAGAAATGGAGCCACTGAAACTATTATTGGGCAAGTTCAAGATTCTCAACTTGCTCAACTCGGAGATACGAGTGGGCAGCGTTCCAGCAAAGTGGTTGCTCGACAAATCGAGCTTGTGCAAATGCTTGCAATGCAAGAGGCCAATGGGAGAAGGACCGGTGAAAGCTTTGCGTTGGAGAGTCAAGGCGGTGAGATTAGAAAGGGCGCATATAGCGGAAGTGAGGTTGCCAGAAATGGAGGCCCCTGTGAGATCAACAACGGTAACGTTGTTGAAAGTATCACAGGAGATTCCTGTCCAAGCACATGGATTTTGGTGAAACTCATTCCAGTCGCTCAAAGCATTTTGCTTGTCCCTCCAATCTCACTTTTTTATTTTAACGAGAATTTAGCCGTCTTGGGAGAGTGAAGTGCAGTAGATTTATGACTATTGGTGTTGGTGTAGACTTGTCATTCAACACTTTGAACCTCCTTTAAAAAAATTGGAATAAACATTCCATATCCATTTATTTTACCTTAATATCAAATAAATATTTTAGTAGACCACAATCTATCATTTTAAACTTCCTTTTCATGGCTTCATTAAACTTGATAATGTGAAAGTCATTATTTGTTATAAAATTAAATCATATATGTGCAAGATAATAATTAAAATCACACCATGAATTGTCTTTAGATGAGTTTTTTTTAAAACTATGTTTGAGGTGTTTATTTTAGTCATAGAGTGCTTTCTGAAATCTATACACTTTATTTTTTTCTTGGGACTTCATAGTTCAAGGCATTGTTCAACATAAATGTGTTCCCTTCATCACATCATTTATAAAGGTAAATTTTATATTTAATTGGTACAACTTCCATTTGTGCTGAGATGTTATTAAGTTAAGACTACTCTCATAGTTTTAATTCTTGGTATGAGAGTCCATGTCTCATTATAATCTCTTCTAGATTTTTATTTGTATCGTTTTATTGTTACACTTCTCTTTTTCATTCTTCCTTTAAAACTATTCCCCACAGTCTAGTTAACTCCAATCACTTATTTACCCATAGGTAATTTAGTTAGCTCTAATGTTCTATTTCTTTCCATTGCACCTTCCCATCCATGGACAAACACCATTTCTCTTCTTTTATTGGACTTAATTGAGAAAATTATATTCATGTATTAAAATTGAGTCTTAAGATAGCTATTAATTAGCACTATAGGTTAAATTATTGTTGCATGAAGATTCAATTCTAAATTACTATTTGATCATTTGAGTAATGACAAGGGTTTTATAGGTGCTCAGAAGTTAGCATTTTATAGAATTGGTAGAAGAAATGTGTCTTGCTTGAAAATAGGCTTCTCATATATGTAAATGTATATGTATATATATACATCTCTCTCTCTCTCTCTCTCTCTCACACACACACACACACACACACACACACACACAATGTGTGTGTGTGTGTTTGCATGCGTGCATATGTCCATATATATACATACATATTTATAGACACACACACACACACACACACACACACATATGCATATATATATAGATATGTATATAGATACATATATATTTTCTAAACTCCCTTGTAACTAAATCGCTTTAGGTAAATTCAAATATCTAGTTTTCATAGTTTTTAAGTCATATTGAGCTAAATTTCAATAATTATGTGAATATTAGATAACGAGCCAAATAAATTATTGTTAGTCAAGCTCAATTTTGACAAAATTATTTTGTTCTTGAGACAATTAAGTATTGCACAGGTGGAATTGTAGTCATATATGTACATTAGTTTCAATAAGATTATTTCTTTTGATTTAGTGGATTAAAAAAGTATGGATAAAAGCTAAGGGTAATTATAGCTTATAAATCTTTAGCATTGAGATATTTGTCTTAGTTTTCTAAGAAGTATTAAGTCAAGCTATGCTATAAATAGGCAAAGCATAATTATCCATATGAGAATTGTTATCTTGTGGTATGTTTATTGAAGACTGGTAAACAAGGAAATAGGATATGTCAAGAGATTGGATATAATTTACCGTTGTCTACATTCTATATCATTATTGAATCTTTATACATTTGATAGAATGCTATTATGTGTATCCTTTTCAACTTAGTGAAAGAATAAACTCTCGTTTTATCAATTAGTGTTAAAATAAAAGACTCATTATTAAGCACTCAAAATTATTAACAAATTTGACATGCAATTTAAAAAAAATAAATTTAGGAGAGTCATAAATCCAACTTAAATTGAAGAGAGCATCTATTTTACATCTATATGTGAAATAAGTATCAATTTTCTTAAGCTAATGTTTAATAATTGAAGAGATCATCTATTTTACATCTATATGTGAAATAAGTATCAATTTTCTTAAGCTAATGTTTAATCTAATTATTAAATCGTTGGACGTTGAGATCTTGAAAAGACTAAACTTCATTTTTCCTTAAAACAAGAAATGGAGCGAGCAAATAAGGTATGAACCTTGGAATACAAACAAAAGATGAAAGCAGCGAACAAGAGAAGTAATCCATGGATTGATCGTGTGCAAGAAAGAGAAAGAGAAAGAGAAGGGATTGAGGATTGAGGATGAGAATGATCACTAGGAGATGAAATGCCAGGTGATGGGCATGAGGCCGAAGTCATTATCACCGCGGTGCACGCCGAGGGCTTTCCAAACACTCTCAGAGGCGTCCACGATATCATCCTTGCACGGCTTCGCACATTCATCGATGACGGTGGCCACCGTAGACTTCCCTCGCGCACTGATTTTCAGTTTGCGGAAACAGTTGGAGTTATGATCAAAGGTGGCAGGAGGAAGAGCCACCCAGTGATCTTTGTTGGAATGGAAGTGCCCATCACAAGCCGAGGGTCCACCTCCATCCCCTCCTTTCTCGAAGCTGTTCACCGTCATTCTTCCCCGTCTTTCACTCGCACTTGTACACATTGTCATCATCATCATAATCACGCAGAATACCAACAACACCAATTTCAGTTTCCCCATTCTCTTCTCTTCTCTTCTCTTCTCTTTTCTTTGTGCTGGCAACTCACTCACGGCCATATATAAAGATGTGCAACAGAAATATACTTATATATCTACAGGTTTTAGTATTTTTGTACATTTCCATTCCTCGACCACGTCGCTATTAACAACGCATTTGCCTTTTCCATTGTCCGCTAGCTCTTCAAACAGAATCATAATTATTAAATCGACAGCCGACTATGCTATAACCTGTAAATCCCCGGTCCATTTTGGACGGTTTTAAAGATCGACGCAAATATTCGTTAATTTTGGAGTGGTCTGCTCTTGGATATCATACACTCACTTTTCACATTATGGATAATACATCATTGACATCGATGACATCGAAAATCGGCCATGAGATTTAATCTAAATCTTTAATGATTGAAACAAACATTAACTGTTAGTTTGTATGATATTTTTCGATTATTTTTTGGATTCGTGTCTCTTCCTTTGTATGATTTCAAGTAGAAGAATGCAGAGTCATACAATTTGAGTTTAGAATTTGCGGGAACGCCTTTCACTTTTCCTCGTTAAACTTTGTTTTCGGGTTTAATTGTCGTTTTAGTTGGAAATTAGTGCCGCATCACAAAGGATTCTGAAAAAATCGTGATGATTGAATAGTCGGCATGTCCAAATTTTAGATGTCTGATCTGCTATGTCAAATCAATGGTTTATATTTGCTTGCAAGGTGCAAGACGATTGAAACGTTTGCCGTGGTTGATTTTTTTTCCATCTTTTCTCACTTTAATGAATTTTCAAATTGATGAATTAATTTTTAGCGTACTGCCCTTTCATTAACAATTAACTCACTTTTCATAGTCAACATATATTTTATGTGATAGTTGAGGTTCTCTTAGTTAAAATGCCCCTCCCTCTACCTCTATTTTGCATCCTTAAAAAACTTAAATTTATTTATTTATTTATTTTAAGACATACAAATTTAATATTCTTCTTAAAAAAAATTCTAATTTTTTAATATATAAAATCAATAGTGGCTAACTCACAATTTTCTTAAAGGATTGAATACTCTATTTGTAAAACTATAAGCAATGTACATTGAAGTATTACAAAAAATGATTCAAATTGACCCTAGCCACTAGAGTGCTAGATTTTAAAAGTCGCACTAAGTTAAAATACATGGATTCATGTTTATATGGACTTTTAAGTTTAAAGTGTGTGGGAAGAATTCATATTTCAAAATATTAAGGTTATTTTATGCATTAAAATTAGAGTAAATATTTTATTTTCAAATTATATGTTTACAAATTAAATATATAATAAAATTTTGATATTTTGGTTAAATCATTTTTATATAATATTTTTTAATATTATTATAATTTATAATTAATTACAAATTAAATTATATTTATTGTTATATATAATATTTCATTTAATAGAAACTATATCATTATTACATATTGTATTATAATATATAGTTAATATACAATTAAAAATTAATAATTACAAATTAAGTGTACTATTATATATTATATTTTATAGAATGTGAATTATTAAATTAATTTTAAAAATTATATTATAATTTTGTTATTTTGATTGGTTCAAAATAACTCTTTTTTAGACTATTGGAATTTGTGTAATGATTTTCAAGTCAAATTTAATCAATGCACATTTAAACATAAAAGGCCTTGTATTAATAATATTATAATAATATTGTGAGATTTTGCCAAGATCTAATGGCAATGGAAAGCACAAATAAGAGAGAACAAAATGTATGATAGGAATAAACTATATTCTATCAAGATGAAAATATTGATCGACTGGATCATCAAGTGTTACATATAATCAATATGAGCCTGTTTATATAAGCAAGTCTATATGGATATGTGAGCACACAAACATGACATGTGGCTCAATAAGAAACAAGGGTAGGTAGAAAATAGGTGTGGTAGGTAGGAGAAACAATATAATATTCTACATGAGAAGGATCACCCACCAAAGGTAGAATTGTCACTCCACAATAAGTGGATATGTTAGAGTAGTAACAAGATCACACCATAAAAGGTGAAAATTCTCCTACACACACTATCCCAATGTGGCACAAACACCCAAGTGTCTCATACCCAAACTACTATGAAATGCATGTACCTAAGTAAACTTAAGTAAGGTGTAATAATATCCGACATGAATAATTAATTACACCAACAAATATATAGTATATTTTATAATATAAATTATTATTATATATGAATATATAATATATTTTTTAATATAGTACAAATTAAATTATATTCTCTCTGGGACCTCATCTCTCTCTCTACACACACATATATTCCCTCTCTATTTATCTATATATCTCTCACTCATACACACACACACACACTTCCAATTCCACCTTCCTTATCCCTATCTATATCTTCATCTCTTTATCTTTCCCCTATCTATCTCTCTCTATACCTTTCTAATATTGGTCTTTGTCACCTTTCTCTCAATCTCATCCACTCTCTCTCTATCTTTGTATATCCCCCCTCTTCCTGCTCTCTCTCTCTCTCTCTCTCTCTCTCTTAACCATATTTTTATATCTTCCCATGTATCTCACATGACTCCCTCTATTTATCCATCCATCTCTATCCCTCTCTCTCTTCCTATACCTCTATACATGTATCTATTTACCTCTATATCTCTATCTCTCTATATTTCTTCTTCCATTTATCCCTCTATCTCTATCTCATTATCTCTCCATCTCTCTCTATGTATCATTTCATATCTCTCTCCCTCCCTCTTTCTATCCCTATCTCTCCGTATTGCAAACATAACGTGAGACTATTAATAATGGAGCTTGATTATCTTCTTGATTCAAAGGTTTTGTTTGAATCATGTTTGGATCCTTATAAGTGGATGCATACTCTATTTCAATATATCTAGTCTTCGTTAAGCCCTTTGTTGCACACACATCATTTTCTAAATGACCTACAAATCAACCTCATCTATTGTACAAATCTATGCAACGTCTAGTGTCACTCACTGGTTCATCTTTTGACTTATGCATCAATACACTTATCTAGACTCTTATATGATATTTTTGTTGACACTTATGACTCCATTCATATCTTAGTTTCTATTTTATGTTGCTAGACACTTTATATAGACATACATTATATGATGACTTTTATAGATGATGGCATATATTGGACTATTATGATGATGAATTTATATTGATGATCTATATACATTTATTATCCTAGGATGAATCATATTGTGATGTAGCCAGTTAAAACACAACCAATACAATAAATGAAATTATAAAAATTGACACAAGTTTGGATCAAATTCTCTTCATTATTCTTCCTCTGCAAATTCCAACCATTCTATGATTACAATGAAAAAGGGCCTATTTTAACAGCAAACCAAAAATTTCCTTTATGGGCAGGTTTTTACACCTATTTTAACAGCAAACCAAATATTTCCTTTATGGGCAGGTTTTTACAAATTTCAAAATTTGCCTTTTATGGAAATTTTCAAATCTATCCCAAAAATCATGAAATCTTCTAGAAATCTAAAAAAAGTTCCTATGGCCTGAATTTCCAACTTTCTAACCCCATAAATATTACGAGTTCAAAATTAACTAAAAAACCAACTTTCTAAAAACATGAAAAAACCAGTAAAAGCCAATTTTGAGGCCTCATATGAAGGAATCAGGCCCCAAAAATTTGATTTTTTTGAGGCCCTACTGAACTAGATTTAGTAAGAAATCCAAAAAATTCCTCATGATACACCTCCATGTCAAATTTTATCCCAATCGGACAATCGAATCAAAATTTATGACCCCACGAAGTCCTTACATCATCCTCCTCTGGTTGAAAAGAACACAACTCCTGCGAGTGGTTGTCCTCAAATTGCTGCCATTGACCTCGATCCAACTTCAATTCCCACTTTGTAATCCATGTTCTCTCTGCTAGTGCTAATCCTTCCCACTGTACCAAGTATCTATTGTATTCTCCTTGTCGAGTGCAAATAGTCTTTTTATCTAAAACCTGTGCAATCTTCTCCCTTTTCTTACTAGGAATTATCCACTGCCAATCTACTTCCTCTACACCATCATCATCATGAATGTCACCATGAAAGGTGTATAAATCAGAAACATTAAATACAAGAGAGATATCAAGATTGGTTGGTAAATCTATCTCATAAGCATTGTCATTAATCTTCTTGAAAACCTTGCAAGGACCAACTTTCTTATACTTTAACTTGTGGTATGTGCTTGTGGTTAACCTCTCTTTCTGCAGAAAAAAACATCACTAAATCACCTTCCTTAAAGTCTTGATGTTGTCGACCAACATCTATTATAGATTTGTACTTCTCATTACTTTCCTGCAACTTTTGTCTCACCCTTAGGATTCCTACCATAAATAATTTGAAATGGTAATTTATGTGTAGATCTATTCACTGAACTATTGTAAGAAAATTCTTCTTGGGGCAATGCCAAATCCCATTGTTTGGTCTTCTCTCCAACAATGCACCTTAACAGGTTTTCCAAACTCTGGCTAACTACCTCTATTTGGCCATCAGTTTGAGGGTGATAGGCACTGCTAAACTATAACTTAGTCCCTAGCTTCTTCCATAAAGTCCTCCAAAAATGACTTCAGAACTTTGTATCTCTATTAGTGACAATGGTTTTTGGTACGCCATGCAATCTAACAACTTCTGAAAAAATAATTCTACCACCCGTGTTGCATCACTAGTTTTCTTTCAAGCAATGAAATGAGTCGTTCTATTGAACCTATCAACAACCACAATAATAGAATCGTTGCCTCATTATGTGTTTGGAAATGCCAAAACAAAGTCCATGCTCAAAACTGGTCACGTCATCAAATGTTAGGAAAAATATCTTCGCACCAACCCAAGGAGCACCAAACCTTGATTTATGAGCACCAACTCAAAGGAGCACCAACCCCTGCACAATTTATAGGCTACAACCTAAAGGAGCTGCAACCCCTGCACTAAGCTTCAACTCAGTGAAAAACAATATAAAAAATGTTGTACAAATGAAAGCATTGTTGCAAATGAAGTTTTGCAACCTTACAATATTCTGCTTTGCCAGTTTCAGCCTTACTAGTCTGTATTCTCTCCACCCACTCTACAACTTTGCTTTGCTGATCACTTTTCTAAATCCCCTCTCACAATGTCTTTTCACCTCAACTCACACCTGATTACTCTTTATCAGGTACTGCTTTTGCTGGCTTGTCACCTCTATGTTCTATGCTTACTCCACCAGTTTATTTCTTACACTGGTTTATCCCGCTTCTCCTTACCGGTCTAGTTTTTACTCATAAACACTTCAAGTGTTTATCTCTTCGGCTCTCAGACATTAATTTCACACTTGCCTTCACTCTGCAGCAACAATCATAGTCTCAAGTCATTATATTTAACCTTGAGCTTTCCCGCCAAGAAAAAATTCAAACTTAGGGCAGTTATGTTAGGGTTTCAAGCAGATCCGAAGCAAATATGAACTAACAGTTATATGTAGATTTAAATACAAAAGATAAAGAAATAAAACAAGACACAGATAACACGGAGATTTAACGTGGTTCAACCAGAATGGGTTACGTCCACCATACACAGTCGTCTAATCTTTCTTATTATCCAGCAAAAACAGTACACCAACCTTACAATGCCTTAAGCATCCTAGCTGCTTATAACATGCGTTTTTAGGGCAACAAACAAAGTCGGTTTTCATCAACGAAAAACGGTAACAAAAAATTTCTCAGGGGCTGCCACCCCTGAACCCGCACTTTTCTTAGGGGCTGCCACCCCCGAACCCCTGCCTGGGGCTCGGCCCGACCCCGGATCCCGACGAGGATACGTGCTGTGTGTACAGTACTTTGCTGATCAGTCTCCACATTTCAACAAGTTTGCATAAGATCTAATCTAATCTGCCATGGATCAATCACCCATACTCGAGGAATGTATCTGTACATTTTTTTCAACATCCAATGCATTTTTACCAAACATAGCAATCTCGTCCATGATTTTATGCCTTGAAATCTGTCGACTCATTTACAGTCCAGTTGTTTCCTTCTCGAGGTCATCTTGCAGTTTGATTTCTTTGCTTCGATCTAGGCGCCAACTACTCCCTGACTTTCTTTGTCATTCTTTCTTCCTCAAGCCGCATAAATCAGTTATCATTTCATGATTTGTGGCTATTTCATTAATGTCGACTTGCTGTTTCAACAACCATGTCGATGGAACTTCACCGACCTCTCCATGCTTGCCATCTCAACTCCACATGGTATCACATTGCTCATACACTCAGCTCACCGACACAAGGTCAGTTTACACTTGAACATTCAGCAAACTCATACCGGTGTAAGCCTTTATCAGTGAGTCCTACTCCTCTCGCTAACTGGTGGTACACACTACACCGTTAGGATATCTTCACCTCTGATAGTTTGTGATCATTTTAACATTCTGCCTCTTCATCATAAACAGGCAGTCAACCTCCAAACTGGTTTATGCTCTACCAGTTATCACTCAACATGCTAACACACACATGCATCTCTCCTAATACCAGTGAAGTCACTGATAGTCTCAATAACTACTTGTCTTTAACCATACCGGTTTACAAGCCTTCATGTTAATCTTCTCAATACCTTGTTTGTCTTCCACCATATCGGTTCACTCTTCTTTATACCAGATGGCATACCTCTACTGGTAGCCTACCTGCAATACCGGTTGACAACAATGACAACTCAATGCCAATAGTCTTCCATTTGGGGAGACTTGTTTGGCATTTATTGGTACTTAGATCTTTTTCACATCTAGTGTTTCCATCACTGCCCAAGGGGGAGATTGTTGGCCATTTGGAGGAATTGATTATGTGTTGCATTGATGTTTTATCATTGATGCCAACACTAGTTATTTGGATGCTTTACCGACACCCTTCTGGTCTCGGTAGGTTGAGTGGTTTTCTGGTTGGTTTGGATCCAACACGATCCGATAGGCTTCAGTATGATTTGGTTATGGAATTGTCTTATTCATGATACTGATGTTCATATTCAGTCAGTTGGTTTTGGTCTGGTAATCGGATGCTATCCTGTTTGCTTAGAAGTTTGGCTTCTAGTTCCGTCGATGGTTTCACGGACAGAGCTTTTTTTGAAGATCTTTGATGAATTGCATAAATGGTGTTGGTGCAACTTCTAGTATGTTTTATGGATGTTGTTGGTCAGAGATTACTTTAGTGGCGAATATTTGCCAATGGCAAATTTTTCATGTCGACGATCTAGAAAATGGCAAATATTTTGTACCGACTGGGGGTGGACATGTCGCCACAACATTATCAATTTCCCGTCAAATTCACGGCCCGATCGCCATATGTTTTATGTAATTGAATGTTTCTATGCGAGGATTTTGCCAATACAATATACGGTGGACACATGGTAAATTTGATTTTTGGCCTACACTCTCTAAGGTTGCCTTAATAGACGACCATAATTCTCCTATAGGCATGTGCAGATTTTTTAGCCAGGAGAACCCAACTCGCCCGACATTTTGCCGACGTGTGTCTCCATTCACCCGAACTTTTGCTAGCTATATTGTATTTGCCAATTATTTGGACGACCCATAATCACCTCGAAAATTACATAAGTTGTGTTATAGTTACACGGAATTCGCCAAATATTTATATACCATATAAAATTCCTACGGAATTCATCATATAAGGATTGGTGTAAATACATGCAAAGATCAGATCTATTTCAACACAATTTGGTGGGTTCGAGGCTCTAAATTTATATCAATAGCGAAGTTTCACACCAAGGAAAATCATTGTTGTTGACTGCATTGGTGACTACTAGTGACCTAAAGGTGAGCAATCATATTTTAGAAGTGTTATAATATTATTTTAAATTTATCTATATTTGTTTGCACTATTGAGTTCATTTTTATTTAGTCGTGACCCGTCAATGCCAAGTGGTCAGACGGGACATTTAGACCTCAGACATCTAGATTGTAGGTCGTAGGGCCAATGAAACATATATTATACTTTATAGTCTATTATTACTTCTTCAACAAATTGACACTTTTTGGCAACCTTTATTTCATTGCAGATGTTGAATAGGAAGAAGGGTAGGAAACCTTAATGTGGGGAAGGCCATGAGAGGTCGACAAAAAGAAGAACGTTGTCTTCGTACTTTGGCTTTGGAAAAGATTGTGGTGAAAATCGGGAAGGTACATCATCACAAGTACAAGTACAAAATTCACAACCTACACTGCATGTTGAAGACCACGATGAACCTGATATCTCAGATCAGGATGATCTTGAAGAAGGTTATCTGGTAGATGCCCAACTTAGCCGGAATGATATAATCAACTTGGGTGATAATGTCATTGATGATAATGCACGGAAGGGGAAAAGAAAAGCTAGATCAAAAAAGGATGAACCACAATAAAAAAAGGATCGGCAGTGGGATATGTGAGTGAGGAATTTTCAAACTAATTGAGCATCAAAGTATCCATTCATTGAACTAGTGGAGAATCCAATTGAAGGCGAGCCTCCAATAGAATGCAGGTGTAAGATTTACACTTGGAAACATAACAAGGAAATTAGGTTGCAGCTAAAATTTGACACCATAGAAAAGCATATGGGTAAAGTTTATGAAAAACAAATGATAGACGGAGTTGAAAAATCAGTGATAAGATGGAAAACAAAGGAGGAATGTAAGCATGTGAGGAATGCTGAAGAGTGTTATTTTCATGATAAAATACAGACGAAGCCTGCTGAAGTTCAAGGTTCTATTGAAGCTAGTTTTGGAAAAGAAATGCAAATAGAACAACTGGGAAAAGTTGTTCAGTTAAGCGTTGTTTTTTAAATTTTGAGCAGAGGGTGTGCTATGACAGATTTCCCATCAATTAGTGGTTTATTACACTTTTTGAAAGTTCCTAACTATCCTAAAGGAAAAAATAAGAGAGTCAAACTTTATTATATTTTCTTTAGACGAAGTTATGGCAGTAGACAATACTTCATGGGTATGCATGCATGTTTATACTATACAGAATCATGCCTGCCAACCTCATCTACTATCTATTGCTAAAATGAAGGAGAGTGCGATAGCGGAAAATTTATTTCAACTAGTAACGAGAAGTTTAATTGAATATGGAGGTATGGATGACATGACGATTGCCAAAAAATTGGTGTGTGTTGGAGCAGATGGAGCTTCAGTAATGCAAGGTCACATGAATGGTCTTTGTACAAAGATTGAAACTTTATCTTTACTATACATTACTACAATTCACTGTATGACTCACATAATGAATCTAGCTTTTGGAATTGTGAGCAAGTATGCTTCGGTAAAAAAATTAAAATTTTAATCAGAGAGCTCTACTCACACTTCTATTGAAGTCCCAAGTGATTTATGGAATTTCAACACTTTGCTAATGGAATAACTGATGGGAACAAGCTTCTCAAGGATAATGATACCAGATGGATCTCTTTGGATGGTCCAACGCACCGATTTTTTTCAAAATATCCATCCTTGATTGGACTATTTCACACAACTTGCGCAACTGAAATTTCTTGACCTTCTTCAGAGGTTAAGTAATCTAGAGACACTCTTAACTTTAGCAGCTCTTCTACCTATGCTAGAGGAAATGAGTAATATTATGAAGGCAGCCCAAAAAAGAGCTATGTATATTGCAGAATATGCTACACTGCGTAAGATGACATGCATTACCCTTGACAATCTCTATAGAAATCAACCAACACTATCTGATGAAAAAATTGTTAAGTGGTGGACACTCACAGATTTGGACAATCCTGCTAAATTTTTATAAATCGGTGCAAACGGGGAGGTATGTGCCAATGTACGGGGAGTTGAGATACCAATGCACTTCTATGCCATGGTCGACCCCGAGGAACCAGGAAAGCACCCTAGGAAGCAACTAGCAAGAGTTACAAGGGAAGATTTCGACAAGATTGTTGAGATTGTAACTACTTCTGTGAAGAAAATTGCCTATGATCTTTACTCACAAATTAGAAGCATATTCTCTCCTGACAACCTACTCAAAGCAATTTCTATTGTGTTTCCTCAATATTGGAGCCTCAACAGTGCAATTGATTTTCAAAGTAAGCTACTGACTTTGATAAAATAATTTTGCATATCCAAAGAATTGAATGGAGTAGCTATAAATGAAATATTAGATGAAACTCATCTTCGAGAGAAATCATCTCATTTTGCATACACTATGAGAGAACAATATAGAACAATGGAGAACCCCCGCGAAGTGGGATTGGTTACAAGGCTTTGGAAATTTATAGATGAGAATGCAGTGTTGCGTGATTCAATGCCAGAATATTTGAAGCTTGTTGATTTATGTCTTAACATTATATTTGGTTCGGTGGAAGATGAGAGTTTCAATGCTTTGGGATTCCCAAAATCAAAGCTAAGAAATAAACTAAATAAAAAATTGGAAAATTGCTTGAGGCTCTATACATCTAGGTATGATGTCCACACTTTTCCTTACAATAGGGCATTGCAAATCTGGAGGTCCAAATGCGAAAGAAGAGGTTTGGGAAACACTTCAAACCAAAGTGCCAGTGGAACTATTGACTCATGTATTGGACGTACTGGTAGCATTGAGATGTAGTTCAACGAAGGTATGCAGACTCAAAGTGAAGAAACCACAGACAAGAATCAAGAAAGCTTTGAATTTGATGAAGATGAATGGCAACTGTAAGTGTAGTCACATAAATCTGTCCACTTAATTAAATAAATACTTAGTATTTATTTGATTATTTAACCATCAATTAATAATTAATTAAATTAATATTTAATTAATTCATCTTAACCCTCTTCTCCTATTAATTAAATAAATTATTCAATTTATTTGATTTAATTCACTTAACCAAATTCAGACCATTAATTAAATAAATAAATCATATTTATTTAATTAAATCTTCTCTCACATTTAAATAAATTAATATTTATTTAAATCCCCCAAAATCCCACCTCTCACATTTAAATAAATTAACATTTATTTAAAATCACCTTTATCCTCTACCCACTTGCATTTTCCTACAAAAGCAAGTTGCACAATTATTTTAAATAAATAATTTATTTAAATCACCTTTATCCTCCACCCACTTGTATTTTCCTACAAAAGCAAGTTGCACAACTATTTTAAATAAATTATTTATTTAAAATCCTATTTATCCTCACCCACTTGAAACCTTTAATGATTTCCCTTAAAGTATTCAAACTTGATGGCTTTAAAGTCTTCAAACTTGATGGCTTCCTTCTATAGTCTTCTTAAGACTTTAATGGTTTTCCTTAAAGTCTTCAAGCCTTTAATGGTTTCCCTCAAAGTCTTCAAGCATTTTAAATGCTTTATCTTCTTTTTCTCATTTAAATAAATTAATATTTATTTAAATATTTATCCAAATTCAACTTACACCATTTAATTGAAATAAATGATTTTATTTTAATTGAAAATACCAAAATTTCTCCCACTTGCATTTTCCTACAAAATCCACTTGTATGCCTAAACCCCTTCTAGATTCTTCTAAACCCTTCCTAATTAGCCTAATCCATCCCCTAAATATTGTCACATTCCTAAGCAAATTGGAGTCACTTCTCAAAGACTCCAAAGTCTTTGAAAAGCAATTAATGCTTTGTGTGTTCAACAAATTAACCCTCAAAGTCTTGGATAACCTTTGAAAGCTTCCAACCTTCAACCACTAAATGGCTCAAAGTCTTTGATAACCATTGAAGGCTTTCAACCTTCAACCACTTAATCCCCAAAGTCTCCAATAACCATTAATGGTTACCTCAAACCCTCCCACATGGTTAAAACATTTGTTTTGACTCAACCTCTACCCAACCCAAAGGTCTCATCAGGCCATTAATGCTTTGACCATGATTATCTCTTAATCATTTGCACAAAGGTTTATCCTTGCATTAACTCTTAATCCAGTGGGTAATCTTAATTTAGACTTGACCCTTACCTTCTAGATAACCATGAGGTCTTCTCAAGCCTTTAATGCCTCCAACCTCTTCTCTCAACCCAATCCTATGTTGACACTTGTCACCATTTTATTGGTGCCAATTGTGCACATGGATCCCCAACTTTCAAACTTGGCCCTTGATTAAACCATTCAATCTTAACCCTTCATTTCCCCATTTCTTCTATAAATAGAACCCTTCTCCTCAAGCAAAAGGAAGAAGCATTTTAGAGTATTGTTGTTATACTGGCATTAGCATAGAGCTTTTTCATAGCATCACTATCTACTCTTGCATAGTATTTTCTTATCATATTCAACCATCTTGAATCTCCATATGGCATCCATGGCTAGTGCTAAAAGCTGAGAGCTACACTCATTTGGGACTTGGAGAGGAGAGAAACAAGGGAGAAGCATCAAAAGGCATCATGGAAGCATCTTAGGGAGGCTCTTCTCCTTTCTTTTATTTTGTTAAACTTCTTTCATGCTTTTTGAAATCTCTCTTGATATGTTTGGAATGGTTTTTAGTTCTTTGTTTTGTTTTTATGGTTGAAACTAACTTATTAACATTGAACTTTGTTGTTGCCTTGTCCCCATTTCCATGACATCATTTGGTGAACCCGACGTGAATCCAAACACCAAAAAGATCAATTTTATTTTTTTTTAATCAATAACATGTTTGAATGTTGAAAATGTCACACAGGTTGCGATTTTGACACTGTTTTGGTGCGTTTGGCATTATTTTGGCGCTATTCACCCTGTTTCAGTGCTTTTCCCTTCTCTGTCTTTCCCTTTCTTTTAGTACGTTTGTGTTAAATAGTGCCTCTGTTCAAACGCAGACTAGCGCTATTGTAACAAAACGTTGTACAAATCACCTTGTAACCAAAAAACCAAAAAACCAAAAAAAAAAAAAAAAATTAGGCTTGTAGAAGCCCACCAAATAGGCGGATTTTACTAACTATTTTTCTCTTTTGTGCAGATTTAAATTAGATTAAAGAGTAGATTTATATTTTTTTACTAACTTGTTTTTGAAGTTGGTTTTAAAAATGAATTCACTTTTTATTCTGGTTTAAAATTAACTTCACATTTCAAATTTGGGCTTTTAAAAAAGAATCACACATTTGTTTGGGGCTCTTAAAAAGAATTTCATTGTTCAAAGGTAAAAAGAACCACAAACTTATACAAAAACAACTTTATTTTTTTTGCAAGTTAGGAAACAAACTTCGTTTTGGTGCTTAAAATCAACAAGGCAAATTTTATTTCTTGCATCAAGATAAAACTCACAATCCACACTTCCATTTTTGGTGCAAATAAAATTCACAATCAACTTGTCTCATTTTCAAAGCAATTTTACTTCATGCAAACGTGTTTTTCATTAAGTTGACCAGGATTTTCAAATTCTAGTTTACTCAAACAATTGCCTTTGAAAATTAAAAAGAACACCATGACTGTTGGAGCAACATCTCCAAATAGTTAGATCATATTGCCATGATGGATTAAAAAGAACAAGTGAATTTTGTGTTTGGCACGCTTGTGCACAAAAGTCAGTCGAGTGGACCTACTTCTAACACACACTATCCTCTCCCTTGGCTCTCGTGGTCCTAGGTGCAAGAGAAAAGTGTTAGTAACACTCAAAAATTTTATTTTAAGAGAGGCCTGCCAAGGGATCGATACTCTTGGGAACGACCTCGAGCGGTAAATCCTTCGAGCCGCTATAGAAATCAGGTGAGAGCGAAAGCTGTAGCCTTGGGTATAGCTGTTCCTACAGTGTAACTGGCCGAAAGGACAAATGGGCCCCACCACCAGTTACAAGGCTCTTAAGTGAGTCACTGCAGAATGAACTTATGTCCAAAGCCATCGAACATGACTAAACACCTTTAAGTAGTAGCTCACCCGTTCTATTGATTGAGGATATTTGAGATACAATTTAGTGCAAGAGCATAGAAGGTTTTGCTCCCAAGATACTCACCATACATATTTCTTTGAGTAGAAACATAGCTTTTTGAAAAGTCACTTGTGACTTAATAAAAGTGGTGACTCCCCCATCATAGGGATCATCTATTTGTTATGCTCGTGCAAGACTTAGTATATCACATCCTTACCTGCCACGGCGGGATTCATAAGGTATGTAGTACCAAAGTCGAAGAAATATCAAGATGTGGGCTAAATTTATCACAACTGGCCATTTGACCATAGGGATAAAGAGTGTTTGAAGTGTGTTCGTTTTACAGACCTAGTGCAAATTGAGCCGACTTCAGGCTTTGGAAATACACCTTAAAATAAATCTAAAGGAAGGGTCAAAAAAAAGTCCAAGAATTGGGTTGATCTAGACCCATACTCATTTGTGCCTTTGAGGCTACAATCTTGTGTTTGTGTGCTTGCTTTGTTTTCTTGTCAAGGAAAAATCAGAAAATCAATCCCAAAAACATAGTATTCATCCAACATTTCTCAAAAACAAACAAAAATACCAAAAACAAAGTGCAAACAACAAAGAGACAAATTTTATGACCATTCTTCACATCTTGCGAAAGAAGAAGTGTCATCAGACTATTACCTTGAAAAGAAGACCGTTAAGCTCAAAGGCTTTGATCAAAAGGAGGAAATTCTTCTATCTCAATAGACAAATCTTTGTCTCACATAGAGTTTTTCTACATCGCATGCGTCTATACCTTCAAAGTAAAACAAACGAATTTGATTCTGAATCATTAAACCGTAGAGCTTTTATGCAATATAGAGCTCTGAGTTATCACAAAAATCAAGGAGGAAAGATTAATCCCAACTTCTTCCCAAACATCTGTATCACCTACAACACAGCTCGAGAAATGCCACCAACGCCTGAAAGGGAAGAAGTAGAGTTTGTTCCATTTGTAACACAAAGTTTTTATTAAAGTTGAAAACAAAACATCCATCATCTCATTCATACATCATTTTTCCATCATCAATTCATCCCAAAACTCTCAAAACATTAAGAGGTTCTTGTCCCAAGATTCCTTTTTTAGATATTGCTTGAAATCAAACACATCACATCACTTTTAGATTGTTTCTACATCTAGGATAAGCTCATCCTAAGAGACACATCTACGCAGGTTAAAACTAGTTCATGAGTGAATCCTCTCATTGCTAGGTAGTCAAAATCTGTAACACATCTCAGATTTCTCTACACCTTATCACATCCAAACTCATCAAAACAAACAAGCAATTCAAAGAAAGAATTCTGGTTACATTTACCTTTAGAGTGCTAGAGATCTACAATCCACTAATCATCCATCTTTCATCGAACAACTCATCATCATCTTCAATCAACTTCAACACAAACTTGCAAACAAAATGGCTCAAACCCGATCGCGATCAAGGCAACGAGAAATAGAAATTGAGGAAGAAGAGGACAACCTCAATGAATTTCAAGAAGCACTTGGAGGAAATGTAAATGATGAAAACCCAAGTAGTCCCACTCCTTCAACAATCGAAAGGGTTCAGCATAACCCTCACTTTAACAGATTATTTGATGAAATTCTCAGGAGCAATGCGGATGCTCACTTCTTAAGACTTGCTCAAGAAGGAGCCAAACTCCCCTCAGACTTTGATCTTGCCCAATTAAGACAAGCATCAGAAAGACAAAGTCGCCATGAGGAGGAAAGACGTAGAGATCCCATCAGATATAACATCCCTCGAGGTAACCCACCACCTCCTCCTCCAAATGAAATGGAGATGTTGCGGCAACAAGTCACGAATCTCGCCCAACAACTTCATAGTGGTGTTAAGACCAATCAATTTTCACTTAACGACATCGTCCCTATCCGTTTGATAGGAATCTTTATATGCCACCCTTTCCACGCGGGTTTGAAACACCCAAATTTGAAAAATATAGAGGAAAGGGGGATCCCCGTGATCATGTCCGAGAATTTCATTCTGCTTGTCTTGAAGTAGCTTATGAGGACACATACCTAATGCACCTTTTTCCCCAAAGCTTGGGAGGAACAACCACATCATGGTTTTCCCGACTTCCAGGTGGCATTAGAACATTTGAGGAACTCATCCAGAAGTTCCTATCTCATTACTCTTATAATATTGAATGCGACATCACCATGGCTGATCTATGCAACACCAAACAAAAACCAGGTGAATTATTCGCAGTATTCCTGCAACGATGGCGCCAAATGTCTAGCAGACGTTCTCTTCAGTTACCTGAACGAGAACTAGTGGAAATTTTCATTTCCAACTTAAACGAAGAAATGGAATTTCACCTGGATGTTAAAGACACAGACTCTTTTAACGATATGATCACCAAGGGTATAAAATGTGAAAGGGCACTCATCAAAAAAGGACTCATCAAAATCTTTAATGAACCAAAAGATGCTCCTCGCCCGCGCTTCAATAGCGATAAACCGAACTTCTGGAACAAGAATAAGAACATCGTCAACGATGGAGTTGTGGATGCTCGGACTGTCCAAAATGCACAACCTGTGGTTCGGTTTGCAGGACAAAATCCTCCACCTCAAAATAACACAAATGTTCCTCTTAATCAAGGTCGCATCACATCTCATGATGAACCAAGACCTCGTCCACAAAAACAAAAACGCACATACACTCCCTTAGGGGAACCCATTGAAACAGTGTTGCGACAACTCCTCTCTCAAAATTTGGTCACTCTACCTAAGCTATCAAACTATGAGCCTCAAGTCAAACCAGCATGGTGGAAAGATACTGAACACTGTGAGTTCCATCAAGGAAGAGGACACAAGACAAGTAATTGTCACCAATTGAAAGATCTCATTCAGGATCTTATTGACCGAGGAGAAATTGAAATTGAAGGGCATGACCCAAAAACAACCAATAATGATCATCAGATGTTCAAGAATCCACTTCCATCGCAAGATCAAAGGGGTCCTTCGACGTCCAGTCGAGGTCCTGATACCACTGATTATACGTAAGCTGCGTATAATTACACTGTAAATCACCTGTATGATGCCAGTGAACAAATTGCAACCATAACCTTCAAAAATCCCACCTCAAATTGCAATGTTGTTACACGTCGTGGCAAGGTCACCATCAAGGCAGCTCCACAAGGCACCACCTCCGTCCCAAAGCAGTACAATCTTGTGGAACAATTAGACAAAACCCCTGCACTTATATCCATTTTGGAGCTTTTGCGTCTGTCACCCTCTCATAAAACAATCTTGGATCAAGCACTCCAAGAGGCGTCAGTCCCTGCAAATCTAAATACGGACCAATTTCAAGCCATGGTTGGAAGTCTAAAGTCATCACCTTGTCTCACTTTTTCTGAAAGTGACAACTCTTCCTTCCAGCAACCTCATAACGCCTCACTCCACATTGAAGGCTTCGTCAACCAACACAGGATCAAGCGAGTCTTGATCGATAATGGAGCAGGCCTAAACATTTGCACACTACAGTTGGTCACAGCATTGGGATATGCAATAGAATCAGTGGATCCTCGCAAGAAGATCACCATCAAGGCCTATGATGATGCAGAGCGTTCATCCAAAGGAGCTGTGGTACTACCAATCCGAGTAGGCCCCGTGGTAAAGCACATCATTTGTCAGGTTCTGGACCTTCCTCTGCCATATAATCTATTATTAGGGAGACCTTGGATACATGCCATGCAAGCCGTTCCATCTACCTACCATCAATGTATCAAGTTCCCACATAATGGTGCAGAGATCACAATCCTGGGTGATGCAAATCCTTTTGCATTTTGCCATAATATCAGCCATCAACCAGAGATTATTGTTCCTAATAATAGGGAAGCCATTTCCTCCACATCATATGTAAATCCCGCCTCTCTTGCCAGTTCAAACACTCCTATACCCAAGCAAGAAAAGCTTAAGATGAAAGTCGCAGAGGAAGGTCCTGGAGAATACAACTTGAGTCAGCTCTTTTGTGTGGGACAAATGCCTACTTCTCCTAGAACACATGGTAAACCACAGCAGTTACTCCAGCAACCACTAAACACGCCTGCATGTGCCTTAACACCTTTCATCCTTGGAAAGAGTCAAGAGGAAGAGACACAAGATAAGGACCTAGCGGAATGGATCTATAAAGATCCCATCACCACTGACAAACCGCGAGTTACACTTCCTACAGAACAGTATGGCAAAGGCCTCCTCATTATGCAAAGAATGGGATATGATGGTCAGAGTGCTTTGGGATACTGCAAACAAGGACGACATGAACCGCTGCTGCCAGAGTTCAAGCCCAAAGGTAATACAGGCCTAGGCTTTGAAAAAGAGATCCTTCCTAAACTCAGATTTAAAGGAAAACCTAGCAAACCATTTTGCCCACCTACTGTAAAGAGGACACCTTTCATAATCAAAGCACCATCAAGCAATATTGTCACTGCCCCATCGAGGCTCACAAACCCACCGCAACCATCATCAATATCACTCATCCCACCAATCGAACTAGTAATCCCATCCACAGCAGTCATCACATCAATAAAACCATTCATAGCAGCAACTATATTGGAACCCGTAGTAGCATCTATGGCACCAGCCGTTCCAATAGAAACCACTAAATCAACACTGCCGATACTTCCAGTGACAAATCCTTTAATCCCCATCACGGTTCCTGCAGCACCGATCACCACAAAGGTACATAAACCAATCACGCCTGCAGTATTCAACTCCAGCGACATCCCAGTATGGTATAGCAATCGGATGCTCGAAAGTGATTCAGAGACTGACTCACATGAGTGGGAATTTGATTCTGTACAGCTTAACACTTCAGATGAGGAAGACACGTCACCACCTCCGCCATGCAAAGACATTCCTGTTTACGGAGAAGCACAGATAAAGACCACTTGGGTACCTGAGCTGGAAACATCTTCCACAGACCCTACGTCTCATCCTACGCCGGATTCTGACAGGGAGAGTACCATCAACGACCTTCACCACACTGTCTTAACCCTCACTGATACATCTCCCGCACTTAACTTAATCGATGAGGTAATGCCCATTATCCACCCTGAACTCATCGAATGGAATCAACCAAATCCCCCATGTCTTGACCTCTTCCAAAACGATGAGGCTATCATTGACTTTTTGGAATTAAGGGATAATCTACCAAGCGGGGATCACAAAGCTGGATTCGCCATTGAACTTAATAGCGCAGCATACTTCGGGGCGGATGCCAAATCCTTCAGCTGCAAAAATATAACAATAAAACATGGATCTTCCAGTGAAAACCACACTGTGGCACTATTTGATCCAATAAAAGTAAAAAGAAAGAGCGTATCCAACGGTGAAAACCTCTCTGAGGCGCCTGAGGATGAAGGGTTTGACATTCTCCCTGCTAATGCACAACAGGAACGATCAACGATCCTCATTGAGGAGACCAAAGAATACAATGTGGGGACTCCTGAAAACCCTCATATTATACATCTGGCATCTCTTCTCACTCCAGAGGAACAACCTACATTTATAGAGTTCTTCCAGCAGTGTCAGATCAACTTTGCATGGTCATATGCAGACATGCCTGGGCTTGATCCGGATTTAGTTATGCATCATCTCACAGTAGCAAAAGGAGCCAAACCTGTCAAGCAAAAACTTCGTAAGATGCATCCTCAGATTGCCGTACTAGTCAAAACAGAACTCAAGAAACTCCTAGATGTTGGTTTCATTAGACCAATTGATTATGCAGAATGGATCTCCAACATTGTGCCAGTCGGCAAACCAAAAGGGGGCATCCGCATTTGTATAGACTTCAGAGATCTGAATAAGGCATGTCCTAAAGATGACTTCCCCCTACCAAATATCGACATCATAGTGGATTTGACAGCAGGACATGCCATGCTTTCACTCATGGATGGCTTTTCAGGATACAATCAAATAAAGATCGCACCAGAGGACCAACATAAGACAGCCTTCACATGTCCATGGGGCACATACTGCTGGAATGTAATGCCTTTTGGTCTAAAGAATGCAGGAGCGACCTATCAACGAGCAATGACCACCATCTTCCATGACATGATGCATACTATGATGGAAGATTATGTAGATGATTTACTAGCAAAATCACTTACTAGAGAAGGACATCTTCACATCTTAGATAAAATCTTCGATAGACTGGAACAATACCATGTTCAACTCAACCCAAAGAAATGTGTCTTCGGAGTGACCTCCGGGAAGCTTCTAGGATACATTGTCTCAAGCAAAGGCATTGAGGTCGATCCAGCAAAGGTTAAAGCAATCATGGACATGCCACCACCAAAGAATATCAGTCAGCTAAGGACACTACAAGGACGGCTTCAATCCATCCGCAGATTCATTGCACAATTGGCTGATAAGTGTCACCCATTCACACACCTGCTACACAAGAACATCCACTTTCAGTGGGATGACAAATGCCAGCAAGCATTTCAGGCACTTAAAAACTATCTCATGAATCCACCATTGTTGATGCCACCAGATCCAAGTAAACCGCTGTTACTTTATATCTCAGCAACAAGTACAGCATTGGGTGTACTACTGGCACAACATAATGCAGAAGGCAAAGAGTGTGCTGTATACTACATCTCTCGTACACTGGTTGGCTATGAACTCAATTACACACCTATTGAGCGAGCTTGCCTAGCAGTAATCTTAGCAGCCACTAAACTGAGGCACTATCTGTTAACACACAAGGTACAACTCATTGCAAAGATTGATCCACTCAAGTATTTACTCAGCAAAGCAGCATTGACAGGCCGCTTGGCCAAATGGGTGATGATTCTAAGTGAATTTGACATTGAGTATGTAGACCGTAAAGCTATCAAAGGTCAGGTTATTGCAGATCAGTTGGCGGATGCACCACTCATAGGCGATCATCCCCTCATTTCCAATTTTCCAGATGAAGAGATATTCATGATCACAACAGCACAACCATGGAAACTATATTTTGATGGGTCATACACTAGGCACGGCTCGGGGGCAGGCATTCTGTTTATCACACCTCAAGGTGATAGCATCCCAAAGTCTTACAGGCTCACATTTCCATGCACAAACAACATAGCAGAGTATGAGGCCTTGATCACAGGACTCAGGTTAGCCGTACAATGGAAATTACAAGAACTACAAGTATATGGCGATTCCCAACTAGTCATTCGACAAGCAACAGATGAATATCAGACCAAAGATGATAAACTCATGCCATATAAGCAAATGGTGGACACTCTAAAGACATCATTTACTACTATCACTTTTGAGCAGATACCAAGAGATCAGAATCGAGCTGCTGACGCCATGGCTACCATCACATCTCTACTAGATCTTCCACAGAATTCAACACGCTACGAGTTCTTGGTAGAACAGCTTTGGATCCCCGCTTATGATATCCCCGAATCTGAAATGATATGTCACCTTGTTGGTTCCGAATCCCCATGGTACGGTGAGTTCTACACCTATCTTAGCGATCATACCCTTCCTCCCAACCAATCAAATAACCAACGTAAAACCTTCATTCGCCAAACTGCTCGATATACCATTATTGCCGAAACCCTATACCGACGTAGTCTTGATGGTACTCTCCTTCGATGTCTGGAACAAGATGAGATAACAAAGGCTTTGGAAGAAGTACATGAAGGAATTTGCGGGACTCACTCAAGTGGTCCATCACTAGCCAAGAAGATCATGCGAGCTGGATACTATTGGCCATCTATGGAAAAGGATTCCTACTACTTTGTTAGGAAGTGCAAAAAATGTCAAGTTCATGGCGACCTAATACATGCACCAGCTCAAGAACTGCAACCAATCACAACACCATGGCCTTTTTGTCAATGGGGTCTTGATCTTGTGGGTAAAATCCATCCATCTTCATCCAATGGCCATAAATTCATTATTACCGCCACCGAATATTTCACCAAGTGGATCGAAGCTGTTCCACTTACCCAAGTCACCGGCAAGCAGATCGCCTCATTCATCCTCAATTACATCATCTGTCGGTATGGTGTGCCCATGTCCATTGTCACAGATAACGGTCTTCCTTTCAAAAATCAGGATGTCCGTGAACTTTGTGAGAAATTTCATATCCAACACCGCTTTTCCACTCCCTATTACCCACAAGGCAATGGTCAGGCCGAAGCATCCAATAAAAACATATTGAGGATCCTAAAGAAGACAGTCAATGATGCCGGCCGTGATTGGCATGTTCAATTGAATCCAGCGCTATGGGCATATCGAACTAGCATTCGGACCCCTACAGGTGCAACTCCTTATTCATTGGTCTATGGTGCTGAAGCTATCTTACCTATTGAGGTCGAGATACCATCCTTACGAGTTTCATTGCACAATCTCATCGATGATGAAGCATACAGAGTATCTCGTCTTCAGGACTTAGAGTTACTAGATGAGAAGCGACAAGCTGCATACAATCACCTCAAAGCCTATCAGCAGCGCATGAGTAGAAGCTACAATCACCGAGTTAGATCTCGTACATTTGAGGTAGGTGATCTTGTTCTTCGCGAAAATCCTCGCAACCAACCAAATAGAGAACATCAAGGCAAGTTTGAATCAAATTGGCTCGGCCCATATGTTGTCACTGCTGTATTCGGGTCCGGGGCATATCAGTTGGCTACATCAGAAGGAGAACCGCTTGCAGATCCAATCAACAGCATGCACCTCAAAAGGTTTTATACCTAAGGTGTACAAAGCATCAGGCTCCACTGCACATCAGAAAATACCAAAAACATTCAGAAAATGTCCTGAAGAAAATACAAAAACATTCACAAAAGTAAAGAAAAAAATCATGCATCCAAACGGTGAACAACCACTCCGGTGGCACCTTGGGTAAGTGCGATGGTGAAAACCTGGCAAACAGGCGCCACTCGTAAAGGCTATGGCTCCATTGTCTTTCAAACTTGTTGCGATCACATCTACTTCATACATACATCCATCCATCTGAAAAACCATGGCTTGTTATTTCTCTGCAATTATGATAAATACTTCATGCATCTTGCGTCCCGCTTCTTCATAAGTCATGTCTAAAACTGGGGGCAATGCCTTTAAACTATTGATGGAAGTGGATTCTACATTGTCTTATGATTCATTCTGTTCTTCATTCAAGCAATCATCAAAATACCAAAAACATTGGAAAATATCTCAACAAAATCCAAAAACATTCAAAAATGTCTCAACAAAATCCAAAAACATTCAAAAATGTCTCAACAAAATCCAAAAACATTCAAAAATGTCTCACAAAATACCAAAAACATTCAAAAATGTCTCACAAAATCCAAAAACATCAGAAAACATCAAAAATCACACAAAAACATGGCAACACCTTGTACATACTCATCCATGCAGATACCAAAACAAACATTGCGACAAACTACTCACATAATGACCATTTACCAATCAACCACACAATCCACATCAACAATTCAAAACTGTCTTTAAAACAAGGATGCATCCTTCCTTACCAAAACAAAGACAAGATGACGTTTTCTTTGACAAGAAAATTCTGTTAGGCTGTCAAATACTTGGTTGATTCGTGAGTAATTCATTTGTTTATCTGTATCGGGATCTTTCAGCATTGTTTTGTATCGTTTGCGCATTATTTCCGATGAAGTTCTGGGGCATGTACTAATGGTGTCTACGTGGGAAGTTCACTAAGCTACGTGATCTTATGCCAAATGCAGTCATAGATCATTACGGCTTGCTGACTACAGCGTATACCTTGACCATATGAGCATGAAGCATTACCAAGGATCCATATTCTTTATTCTTTATGTATATATTGTTTGTTTACAGGTACACTGCTCATTCTTTGGTTCCTCCTCATCCAATTTGGATAAAGGTTTTTATTTCTTAGTACGGTATGCACTTGTCTCAGGATATGATCAGCCTAAAATCAAGGAGGACGATCCAAGTCATGCATGAACGGAGATAATCCTTGTCTGTTCCGCAAGCAATACTCTGGTCAACTTGATCCATTATATCAAGTTGCTTGTATTAACTTGCTATATAAAATCCATGAAAGGAATACTCAGGTCATCTTGAATCTTTATGTCAAGTTGCTTGTATTTTCTTACAACATTTTAAAGCTCAATGATGAAAAATAAAGCACCATGGATCATCATTCCATCTCATCTATATATATTGCATTTCGTTTCATTCCACCCATCCCTACATTCATAATAGCTGCATATCATGCATACGTAGTCATAATAATGCATACTCTATTTTACTCATCTTCTTCCATAGGACTTGGTCCTAGTCCTCCATATCTTCTATCTAACATCAAATCCCCCCTCACCCTCCCTATCTTGATCATCAACATCATCCTAATCCCTTCATCGCTTCCCATCCTCACTCATCCACAAAATTAAGCCAGTTACTCTGTCTACACAGATACATCAACTCACGCACACCTAGACTATCAACAGATACTCTGATCAAGTATCTTCGGGTCTCAACAGGTAATCGATTATGGCAATCCTAGACTACATCAGGCATTTATCATAATGACCTAGTCTCAACGGGGCTGCCATGATTCCCCACAGCCATCCATCACATGCACATACATATCAATTGATCAACCAATCAAACACAATCCAACAGACAATTACATCAATTGTCTACGTCTCAATGAGTATTTTGCTTCATATACCTTGACTTCATCGGGCAATTACATCAATTGTCTAAGTCACCATCAGGTCACTTTGATTCACTTACTCAGACTTTATCATGTTCAAGCGACCAACTGACATCAACTGTCACGCTTTGACTTGACCGGGGCAATTCAACCGATTGCACCAGATTGTCCAACCAATTTTGATCAATTGTATAGCATCAATCAAAACCCCACACTACATCTGCTATGTATCTCTTGCATGACCTCAGGGTACTCGCTGGCTTGTTGTTTCTTCATATTCACTCCATTTTCTCCCATTCTTTCATCATTAGTTCTAATTTCTTCTATTCTACATCCCCTCCACTTTTCATTCTTTTTCGAGAGATCGCCCAATTTTTCAAAAAAATTCGGCCCATCTCTCGAGGGGGCATACCACCCATTAAATTTACATTTTATGGGGCATTTCTTCACACCTATTTTTCTTTCTTTGAAACGATGCGATAAACTGCACCGTCTCAAAGAGGGGCAAATGTAGTCACATAAATCTGTCCACTTAATTAAATAAATACTTAGTATTTATTTGATTATTTAACCATCAATTAATAATTAATTAAATTAATATTTAATTAATTCATCTTAACCCTCTTCTCCTATTAATTAAATAAATTATTCAATTTATTTGATTTAATTCACTTAACCAAATTCAGACCATTAATTAAATAAATAAATCATATTTATTTAATTAAATCTTCTCTCACATTTAAATAAATTAATATTTATTTAAATCCCCCAAAATCCCACCTCTCACATTTAAATAAATTAACATTTATTTAAAATCACCTTTATCCTCTACCCACTTGCATTTTCCTACAAAAGCAAGTTGCACAATTATTTTAAATAAATAATTTATTTAAATCACCTTTATCCTCCACCCACTTGTATTTTCCTACAAAAGCAAGTTGCACAACTATTTTAAATAAATTATTTATTTAAAATCCTATTTATCCTCACCCACTTGAAACCTTTAATGATTTCCCTTAAAGTATTCAAACTTGATGGCTTTAAAGTCTTCAAACTTGATGGCTTCCTTCTATAGTCTTCTTAAGACTTTAATGGTTTTCCTTAAAGTCTTCAAGCCTTTAATGGTTTCCCTCAAAGTCTTCAAGCATTTTAAATGCTTTATCTTCTTTTTCTCATTTAAATAAATTAATATTTATTTAAATATTTATCCAAATTCAACTTACACCATTTAATTGAAATAAATGATTTTATTTTAATTGAAAATACCAAAATTTCTCCCACTTGCATTTTCCTACAAAATCCACTTGTATGCCTAAACCCCTTCTAGATTCTTCTAAACCCTTCCTAATTAGCCTAATCCATCCCCTAAATATTGTCACATTCCTAAGCAAATTGGAGTCACTTCTCAAAGACTCCAAAGTCTTTGAAAAGCAATTAATGCTTTGTGTGTTCAACAAATTAACCCTCAAAGTCTTGGATAACCTTTGAAAGCTTCCAACCTTCAACCACTAAATGGCTCAAAGTCTTTGATAACCATTGAAGGCTTTCAACCTTCAACCACTTAATCCCTAAAGTCTCCAATAACCATTAATGGTTACCTCAAACCCTCCCACATGGTTAAAACATTTGTTTTGACTCAACCTCTACCCAACCCAAAGGTCTCATCAGGCCATTAATGCTTTGACCATGATTATCTCTTAATCATTTGCACAAAGGTTTATCCTTGCATTAACTCTTAATCCAGTGGGTAATCTTAATTTAGACTTGACCCTTACCTTCTAGATAACCATGAGGTCTTCTCAAGCCTTTAATGCCTCCAACCTCTTCTCTCAACCCAATCCTATGTTGACACTTGTCACCATTTTATTGGTGCCAATTGTGCACATGGATCCCCAACTTTCAAACTTGGCCCTTGATTAAACCATTCAATCTTAACCCTTCATTTCCCCATTTCTTCTATAAATAGAACCCTTCTCCTCAAGCAAAAGGAAGAAGCATTTTAGAGTATTGTTGTTATACTGGCATTAGCATAGAGCTTTTTCATAGCATCACTATCTACTCTTGCATAGTATTTTCTTATCATATTCAACCATCTTGAATCTCCATATGGCATCCATGGCTAGTGCTAAAAGCTGAGAGGTACACTCATTTGGGACTTGGAGAGGAGAGAAACAAGGGAGAAGCATCAAAAGGCATCATGGAAGCATCTTAGGGAGGCTCTTCTCCTTTCTTTTATTTTGTTAAACTTCTTTCATGCTTTTTGAAATCTCTCTTGATATGTTTGGAATGGTTTTTAGTTCTTTGTTTTGTTTTTATGGTTGAAACTAACTTATTAACATTGAACTTTGTTGTTGCCTTGTCCCCATTTCCATGACATCATTTGGTGAACCCGACGTGAATCCAAACACCAAAAAGATCAATTTTATTTTTTTTTAATCAATAACATGTTTGAATGTTGAAAATGTCACACAGGTTGCGATTTTGACACTGTTTTGGTGCGTTTGGCATTATTTTGGCGCTATTCACCCTGTTTCAGTGCTTTTCCCTTCTCTGTCTTTCCCTTTCTTTTAGTACGTTTGTGTTAAATAGTGCCTCTGTTCAAACGCAGACTAGCGCTATTGTAACAAAACGTTGTACAAATCACCTTGTAACCAAAAAACCAAAAAACCAAAAAAAAAAAAAAAAATTAGGCTTGTAGAAGCCCACCAAATAGGCGGATTTTACTAACTATTTTTCTCTTTTGTGCAGATTTAAATTAGATTAAAGAGTAGATTTATATTTTTTTACTAACTTGTTTTTGAAGTTGGTTTTAAAAATGAATTCACTTTTTATTTTGGTTTAAAATTAACTTCACATTTCAAATTTGGGCTTTTAAAAAAGAATCACACATTTGTTTGGGGCTCTTAAAAAGAATTTCATTGGTCAAAGGTAAAAAGAACCACAAACTTATACAAAAACAACTTTATTTTTTTTGCAAGTTAGGAAACAAACTTCGTTTTGGTGCTTAAAATCAACAAGGCAAATTTTATTTCTTGCATCAAGATAAAACTCACAATCCACACTTCCATTTTTGGTGCAAATAAAATTCACAATCAACTTGTCTCATTTTCAAAGCAATTTTACTTCATGCAAACGTGTTTTTCATTAAGTTGACCAGGATTTTCAAATTCTAGTTTACTCAAACAATTGCCTTTGAAAATTAAAAAGAACACCATGACTGTTGGAGCAACATCTCCAAATAGTTAGATCATATTGCCATGATGGATTAAAAAGAACAAGTGAATTTTGTGTTTGGCACGCTTGTGCACAAAAGTCAGTCGAGTGGACCTACTTCTAACACACACTATCCTCTCCCTTGGCTCTCGTGGTCCTAGGTGCAAGAGAAAAGTGTTAGTAACACTCAAAAATTTTATTTTAAGAGAGGCCTGCCAAGGGATCGATACTCTTGGGAACGACCTCGAGCGGTAAATCCTTCGAGCCGCTATAGAAATCAGGTGAGAGCGAAAGCTGTAGCCTTGGGTATAGCTGTTCCTACAGTGTAACTGGCCGAAAGGACAAATGGGCCCCACCACCAGTTACAAGGCTCTTAAGTGAGTCACTGCAGAATGAACTTATGTCCAAAGCCATCGAACATGACTAAACACCTTTAAGTAGTAGCTCACCCGTTCTATTGATTGAGGATATTTGAGATACAATTTAGTGCAAGAGCATAGAAGGTTTTGCTCCCAAGATACTCACCATACATATTTCTTTGAGTAGAAACATAGCTTTTTGAAAAGTCACTTGTGACTTAATAAAAGTGGTGACTCCCCCATCATAGGGATCATCTATTTGTTATGCTCGTGCAAGACTTAGTATATCACATCCTTACCTGCCACGGCGGGATTCATAAGGTATGTAGTACCAAAGTCGAAGAAATATCAAGATGTGGGCTAAATTTATCACAACTGGCCATTTGACCATAGGGATAAAGAGTGTTTGAAGTGTGTTCGTTTTACAGACCTAGTGCAAATTGAGCCGACTTTAGGCTTTGGAAATACACCTTAAAATAAATCTAAAGGAAGGGTCAAAAAAAAGTCCAAGAATTGGGTTGATCTAGACCCATACTCATTTGTACCTTTGAGGCTACAATCTTGTGTTTGTGTGCTTGCTTTGTTTTCTTGTCAAGGAAAAATCAGAAAATCAATCCCAAAAACATAGTATTCATCCAACATTTCTCAAAAACAAACAAAAATACCAAAAACAAAGTGCAAACAACAAAGAGACAAATTTTATGACCATTCTTCACATCTTGCGAAAGAAGAAGTGTCATCAGACTATTACCTTGAAAAGAAGACCGTTAAGCTCAAAGGCTTTGATCAAAAGGAGGAAATTCTTCTATCTCAATAGACAAATCTTTGTCTCACATAGAGTTTTTCTACATCGCATGCGTCTATACCTTCAAAGTAAAACAAACGAATTTGATTCTGAATCATTAAACCGTAGAGCTTTTATGCAATATAGAGCTCTGAGTTATCACAAAAATCAAGGAGGAAAGATTAATCCCAACTTCTTCCCAAACATCTGTATCACCTACAACACAGCTCGAGAAATGCCACCAACGCCTGAAAGGGAAGAAGTAGAGTTTGTTCCATTTGTAACACAAAGTTTTTATTAAAGTTGAAAACAAAACATCCATCATCTCATTCATACATCATTTTTCCATCATCAATTCATCCCAAAACTCTCAAAACATTAAGAGGTTCTTGTCCCAAGATTCCTTTTTTAGATATTGCTTGAAATCAAACACATCACATCACTTTTAGATTGTTTCTACATCTAGGATAAGCTCATCCTAAGAGACACATCTACGCAGGTTAAAACTAGTTCATGAGTGAATCCTCTCATTGCTAGGTAGTCAAAATCTGTAACACATCTCAGATTTCTCTACACCTTATCACATCCAAACTCATCAAAACAAACAAGCAATTCAAAGAAAGAATTCTGGTTACATTTACCTTTAGAGTGCTAGAGATCTACAATCCACTAATCATCCATCTTTCATCGAACAACTCATCATCATCTTCAATCAACTTCAACACAAACTTGCAAACAAAATGGCTCAAACCCGATCGCGATCAAGGCAAGTATAAATCAAACTTCATTTTTATCTCCATGCTTTTTTTGTAAGCTTATTTTCCAATGAATTTATTTGATGGGTCAACAGTCTTAGACAAACCAAGTTTAATCAAAGCAGTTTTCTTTTCTTGCAGCTTCAATATCTTTTTGCCACATTTATCCATAACTTTTGATGTTTCCCTTAGTTTCTAGCATTTTTTAAGGACAAATGATGTCTTAACTATGGCATCAATGCAGCTCTTAATTCCCTTAGATGCCAAGTAGCTATCACTGGTACTGTAGGCTACTTGCATAATTTATTTTTCCATATCCTCTTTTGAATAAACATGTATGCTCTTCTCAAAGTGCCCTTTGATTTTCATATAAATTAATCTCGGACTTTCATTGAATTCAAACCATTCACACAACTTGTCACTCCTTTGCATTATTTGTTGCCAAATGTTTTCTTGTATATACTTCGTTGTATTTTTCATATTATCTTTCAATCTATCCTCCAAAGTTTTAATTTTATCATTTGTGTTGTGCAGGTCTTCTTTCATTTGTGCACATTTCTTTCTTTCTTCCTCTACTTCCTCTTCCAAATTTTTTTCTTTTTCCTTCTCATGATCCAATAGGTATTGTGTTTTTCTTATTTCGGCAGCAACAGACTCATAACTTTTGTATAATTTTTGAAAACTGGCTCTTTCCTCATCAATTTTTTTACAGCTTTAAGCCTAGTTTTGTTTTAGGTCCTTTAATTTTGCATCCATCTTTTCCTGTTCTGCAATTTCTATTGCAAAGCCCGAATTTTTTATCCTTTTCTGTAAATCATTGCACTTGTTATATGTTGCTTTCCTCTTTGATTTTTTGTTTGCCAGGTCTACCTGTAACTTTTCTATTTGTTTCTCCAATATTTTTTCTCTCTCCACCTTTAGCAGTGAAGTGTAGACCACTTCGTTAGTCGTTTTTGATACCCTAAATTTGTCCACATTATGTACTTTGGAAAATCCATTTGGAGGGTGCTAACTTGAAATTCAGAGGGATCTATCTAATTGTGTGGTGGATTTTTATCTTTAGTTGGGGGCATAACAACCATGAACTCCATCATATCTTTGTGTGGGTCATATGTTGGAAATACCCCATTCCTTGCAGGTTGTTCATCTAAAACTTAAGTCAGGCAACCCTATGAAATGCTCTCTTTTTTTCTTTATTTGCATTTGTTGTGTCTTCAAATTTTTCATATTAATCACGAAATTGAAAATCTGGACTTGTTGAAGCAATTGAATGTTTGAAAGGTGACATAAGAATAGCAGAGGCTCCAGTTCCACTTATGCTTGTGGTTTTAACTAATGCATTACTAGGATTACCAACAACAATTCATGATCCTGTCCCACTGACACTTTCATGTATAGTTTTTATAATATTTTGAGGTGTGTGATATGAAGCTACAAATGATTGATTTGTAGTGTTAGTGGCACTTGATATAGGATTCTGAATAGTATGAGTATCTACCACTAGTGGCCTCTTGCAAGAGATATTTTGTTGTTACCCTTGTCCAACACCAAGACAACTAGTATCAGTAGTAGTACCCATGGTAACCCCACCAATCACAGTGATACTTGACTAAACACTAATAGGAATACTATCCCCAGATTCAACACCAGTGGCAGTTGCACTTGATTCACCACCAATGGGAATACCATGATGTGGTGGTGGTTGTGGATTTGAACCTGAAACAAATGCAGGTGGACCCTGAGGGTAATGAGTAGTACCCTTCTGTAATGAATCTGAAGAATCAAGTCCAATGGCTGGTTTAACAAGATCTTTTGATTTTGATGCTGATGGAAGTTGTACCTCGGGTGGATACCAAATGCCTTCTCCTCTAGGACCTAGACCACCACCTACAAAACCCATTTTTTCCACAATGTTTGCCCCTTTGCTATATTTTTCTTTCATGGACTCATTGAATCCACCTAATATTTTAGGGACTGTAGTAGTTGTTGGAGTGGCCTCAACCTCATACTCATAATCATCTTCACTCCTATCATATGTTGTTGTGGGGTGCTCCATATTCCATAATTCGCTAAACTATTCATCCTCGTTGATGGTCTCAAATTCTGCACTAGTTTTTGGTTCACTGAGATTCTTCCTCATAGTCCAAAAATCATTTATTTTGGTTTGAGTCCAATAACTCTCTTTACATTCTTGCAGAATTGATTTGAGAATAGATTTGTTAGATGGATTAGCATATTTTTGGTAGAAATTGTAGGACCTCCTATTTTGGATGTCCTGGCCCTCCTCTCTTTTCCTCTGTGTGTGCAATGCCATAATTTGTGATGACATTTCTTTTGTTGAAATGTTATTATCAGCAGCAATTTTCTCCATCTCTTTTTTTACCTCATCCTAGGAGTCCATGTTTCTAAGCTTTTCTAGCAATGGTTTGCTTTCGTGTTGAAATAACGCTAAAGATTTCCCATTTTTCTAAAGCCTTGCTTGAACTACACCGATTGCATCATACTGCTAGAGACCCTCATCACCAAAGCTAAAAACTGTCAAAAAATCATGTGCCACATTGAGTGATTTTCTCTCAAATGTGAACCCTCTACATGAGAAAGGCAAGGAAGGAAATATGCTCTTCTTTTCCTGACCATGGAAGTGCCTATCTGTGCTCTCTAACTGTCGTACATATTCTAATGCAAATACCCTCTCTGTCACATGTATTGGAGGTCTGTATGGTTTTACTACTAATACGTAAAACCTTAACACAGTGTATTCTTCCATCAAGAACCAGTCAACCAATTCTATTTGACTTCTGAGTTGAATGCAATCTCTACAAGACACAGGCAATCTAGGCATTGGTATGCTTCTAATTTCATTATACATTGCTACCAAAAATAAGTCTACAAAATGGTTGTAGTTCTTTTTGTTATCATGCATCCTTATCTTTGGTGTCCATTCATATATTGGACACTCTATTATGTTCTGAGTCTTCTCATCAATCTTATAGTTCACAATTTGAAGATTGTTGGTCTTGAATATTGCACAATACTTGGATAGAAGGAGATAGCACAAGTAGGATGAGAACCTAAATGTCTTACAGGAACCTTTTTTAATCATTAGTAATTATTTCCAATCCCAGGCAAAACAACAACAAGGAAATAGTATCTTGAACGCATGGAACAAAAATGTTAGAATCATAACGAGGCTTATGATTTTGATCCAACAAAGTACCACACTTTATTAGAGCTTTGATAAATGAATCTGTGCAACTTGGATCGAGACTCTCATAATTCTCTGTCAGCTTTCCTAGGTCAATTTGGACATTTGAGTTTTGTGCTTCAAACCCAAGGTTCAACAAACAAACAAATTCTCCCATGTTTATGGATAGAATTTCCTCTTTTATATTTTGATTGACAATTGCTTTTTTATCTTCATCATAATTTTTGGCGCAAACCATGAAAAAATCAAGGCAAGGGAATGCTTCAGGTAACACCATGCTTCCCAATCCAGCATCCCACGATGTGATTTTATTTGTTTTTTGTTTTAACATTGTGTTAATAATAGAAAATTTCGCCCTGGTTGGATCTGCCGCCTTACTAGACAATGCATATCTAATATCCGTGATACACTTTTCACCATGGATAGCAGGGTCATAAATATCATGGTATTCATCAGTGAAACCCGGTGTTTTAACCAATTCGATTAGGTACATTTTTTTTTTCGCTTGGCTTCCTGTTGAACTATTGCTTCCCATTTTCCCCATCACTATTATTGTTAATAATTCAAAATAATGCTAGATACAAACTTGAAAATGCTAACCCTCAAATTGGATCACGAGATTAAAAAAAAAGTTAAAAAGGCGGGATGTAGGTGTTTTAGATTGTACCCGAAATTTCTATTTCACTGCATTGGCGCAGACAATCT